>NC_056731.1:449836724-450001724 GCF_019279795.1 Protopterus annectens | reverse complement strand
ACATCTGAAGAAACCCAACGTTACCTGCCTCAATGACTTCAGACCATTCGCCTTAACCTCAAATGTCATGAAGTGTTTTGAGAATTGTGAAGAAATATTTATCAGTAGATCTGCCTAAGTCCTTCAATCTGCTTCAGTTTGCATACCAGGCAAATAGATTGAGTGTGGATGTGATATCAGCCCCACTACAACTTGCACTAGAACACCTAGAAGGGAGACACAACAACATAAGGCTGCTGTACATCAACTTCAGTTCTGCGTTCAACACAGTGATACAGATGCACCTGCTGAATAAGCTTGTGTAACTCAAGATAAACAAGCAGTAATGTAACTGGACTCGACTTTCTGATTGGTAGACCCCAGTGGACATGCACTGGAAACAATACCTCTCAACACATAGTCCTGAATACTGGTGTTCCCCAAGGTTGTGTGCTCAGCCTCTTGCTCTTCTCCATCCTCACCCATGACTGTATGGCAAAACATAACTCAAACCATATTATAAAATTCACTGGTGATACCACAGTCATGGGTCTCATTAGTGGTGGGGATGAACATAACAACAGGGATGAGGTGAACACTTTGATTGCCTGGTGTGACAGAAACAATTTGGACCTGAATGTTAATAAGACCAAAAAAAAATAATTATGGACTTCGGGAGAAGGCAACAGTTCATCAGCCACTCACTATCAAAGGGGAGGTAGTAGAGAGAGTCAAAACAACCAAGTTCCTGGGCTTTCACATCTCAGATGACCTCTCATGGACTGTTAATACCAACCATATAGTCAAGACGGCTCAACAGAGGCTTCACCTCCTGAGAAAGCTCAAAAAGGCCAGGCTCCCACTGTCTGCTCTTACCACTTTTTACTGGGGAGCTATCGAGGGCATCATCTCTAGCAACTTCATAGCGTGGTTCAGCAACTGCACAGTTACTGAGAAGAAACTACAGAGGGTGGTGAGGGTGGCTGAGATAATCTTGGGCACAAACCTCCCTTCTGTTCAGGAGCTTTTCTTTACAAGAGCAAGAAATAGAACATATAAAATGCTAGCTGATTCAACCCATCCGGCCCACAACTGGTTCTCACAACGTGCGTCTGGAAGGAGGTACCGCAGCTTCCGCTGTAGGACTACCAGGTTCAGGAACAGTTTGTATCCTGCAGCTGTGAGGCTTATTAATACGGACACCAACCATAATACCTGATACAGTGAAGCCTCTTTTTTTCATTTAATCCTGCTGCTCTGAGCAATTACTGCCAGTATTACTATTATGCAATATGATGGCTGTACTGAGTCACGTCTAAGATTAACAAGTGCAATATGATAACTAAACAGCTGCTATTCACTAGTCTCTATTCTCTATCTTAACGGTGAAGGGGTTTGATGGTGGGTATTTGTTATCTATCATTGGATAATGGCTACTGAATGTGTTTATGTAATGTGAACTACCTCTTGCACGTCATACGTGTTATTTTCTTTCTTATGTTATTCCCTGATGCCGCTGTATCTATGTTATTACACTGCATTTCTCTTGTGAGCGGACATTTGTAATTTCGTTTACAATGCACTTGTGTGGTCCTAAATGACAGTAAAGTTTCTTTGAATCTGGAATGTTGAATATACGTATATGTTTACATTTTAATTTTGTCCGACTGATATCCTTGCTTGAAACATTTTATAACTGAAGAACATAAAACACAGACATCTGTAAATTACTAGATGGTCAGTTACTATTTAAAAGCTCAAACCTTAAATCCTTCCCAGTGATGAAATAAATATGTTTTTTTCAGGTATAACTGAAAAGAGATTTGATGGCATATTGCATTTTAGAGGCCAATGAAAATTACTGGGAAAGCATTTACTCTGTAGAGCAAGAAGGTTGTTAGTTTTCCCACAAGAAGGTGTATACATTTTCCCCATTGATATAGTTGTTTCAGAGGTTCAGGGATTTAAGGTTACAAAACACAGACTCCTTGAATTTATTAAGTGGACAGTTATTCTGTAAGACAATTAACTTGCAGTTCTAAACTATTGGGAAAGTAAATATTTTTTCATTACACACATTTGTTGACAGGTTTCTTGAATGTTTATCATTTATAAAAGGATACTACAAATTACCGGAGAGACAATTAGCCTAAAAAAGATCATTATTCCTTTTCCTTGTTGGAGATTATGCACTTTTTATTTTTATTTTATTGTTTGACAGACTCGGTGACTGCTAATCACATAACACAATCTAGCAGAAATGACTGTGAAAGCAGTTATTTATAAAACTATAAACTTGTTATTATTCACAGTGGGGAAGTAGATATGTCAGTTTTGTTGCTGCTATAGTATAGTTTCATAGTTTCATAGTTTAGTACTAAGCTAACTGCCCTTGCGAGCCATTTTAAGCCTAGCCAATTATCCCTTGTGAGATTCAAATCCTGCACCTTGTGTTTGTAAGGCAAACACCTTAGCCATTAAGCCACCCTCCCAACCATTTTTTGTGCTACTGAATAACTTTTAGATGTCAGATATACATAGATTTACTTGTCCACACATTACTGGTACAAGACTGAATTATTCACATTTCAATAAGCTTTAGAACTCGGAAGGGCTCCAGTTTGTACTCTGTGCTTGTGGAGATTCACAGTAAAAGTGGATGAGTCGGTATATTTTCTCATAAATAGAAGGCTTCTGTGCCTAAGAAAATATACCAACTCATCAATTTTTAAGCTGTTTACCTCAGATGAGGAACTAAGACAGTCAGTTTAGCTGCCACTACAAGAGTCTGCCTTTTAGTCTTAATTACTCATTTTATTGTGATAAAATAAGGCCTTATTCAGCTGGATGCCACTGGTGAAATATTAAATTTCTCCCTAGCTGACAGAACCTAGAGCTATAAAGCATTTTGATGTGTTCTTTGCTTTTCAGTGAATTCATACTAAAAGTTGTGTAGCAGATATATCCTACTGGGCATGAGAGGTACTTTTTTATTTTCTTAAAGTCTAAGTCTGATATAGTCAGCTAGTTGTGATGAGTAAAAACTGAAGCAGTAAAGCTTAATGGCTGACAACACAAACTGATTCTTAAGTGCATTCTGCTTTGATTTAGTTACTAGATCTGAATGAAACTGGGCACTAGTATATGTGTCAACATTTTTTTTGCTTATTAAAATAAGACTGTTAGTGACGATGATTGTCTACCTAGTATTTTTTTAGATGAACTTGTAGCTTTCTTTATTAGAATAATATATAGCCATTAAGCTTTCCATCTTAGTTAATCAGTCCTTTTGGGATTCTAACCATTGTTTTCTTTTCCATGTGTTGTGAGACATTGAAAACCATTGCTGTTTTGTTCTCTTGAATGTGGCTAGTATAATTTGTGTGATTGTATGAAGGTGGCAGTAGTAGTACTCATTGCTAGACATGCAAAGAAATAGATATCTCAACTGGCTGTAATGTGTTTTCAGCTGCAAAAGTAGTAATCTTAGAAAGTTCAGAAACACAGAAAGTTTACCTCACCTTATTTGAGCATTTTTACATTGCTGAGTGACTTTATTATAAGGGGAAGCTTTAGAGATATGATGGATATTTTCACAACCTACTGGCAATGTTTGACACTTTTACAGCAATTTCTGGGAGGCAATGTACATTTTGTAAATTAAGCTGAATAGCACATTTTTGAGTGCAATGTATAATGACACTCTAAAATGTTATTTATAATCAGACAGTGACATGATGAAGATTAATTTGTGTGATTTCACCTGGTAACTGGTGTTCTTTCTGTCTTTCTACTATTTAGAGGGTAGAACTCATGCAAAGTTGACTAACAAAGACAGAAAAGTAAAATTTTGAAATTAAATTCACATTGATAATCCTGAAATAGCATATCTGTTGAAATGAAAAGGCCATCAGGGATGTAGAACAACTACTTGAAAAAGTTTTAGAATTATATTTTTTATAAAAAGCTATCTCATGATGAAGGAAGAAGGCAGAGACACACCCAGATTAGAGGCAACAGCCAGTTAAAGAAGTGGCAAATTAAGAGATCTAATATTATGTATGTGCCTAGCTAAAGTCAAGAGAACAACTAAAACTGACAAGAGAATGGACATTTTCAAATCATATATTAGAGGTCTTGAATGTGCTAGTCTTGAAAAGTGTAGAAGAAACTCCTTTATTCCTGTCACTAGCAATCTGATCTCTAAAATAGTTATAATTATATTTTGACACAAGAAAGAAGTAATAATAGTTCTCCAGAGAAATGAAGAAATAACAGCTATACAAACTACAGATGATGATATTGAGGATATCTGCCCTTCCTGGATTATAGTGCTGATTCAGAAGTGAATTTTATGATATCACAAACTGCAGATGAAGCTAAATCATTAAAAAAACTCTAATCAGATCTTTGCAGATAATATACACACACTGTCAACTAATTTTAATGAGCAATAAAAATGCAGGTTGAAAAGCATGAACATCATTAAAAGTCTATAGCATGCAAATCCATGCAGAACAAAATTAAAGATCTCAACCTCTGTATACCTGAATACTGGGTTGTGAATCAAAGATCAAAGCAAATTACTACAATTTATTCTACAGTTAAAGGTCTTGTAGTAACATGACATCTTGGTACTGAATTTGTAGGCAAAACACACTCTCAAATGAACATCTGACTCAGCCATTTGTAAACTGAAACATTTTGCCAATATTATTATTCTTCTGGTGGTTAGGAAAACACAGGTGACAGAATTACCTTTCAGTGAGGCACCATGCAAATATTTGAAGATCTTCCAAATAATATTATGATTAAAGAGACATCACTTCACTGAGATTAGAAAATAATTTTGGATTAAAACTACCCACATTCTTTATACTTCCTTGCAAAAATCTATCTATCCAGAACCCCTTTTCTCATTTTTGCACATGGAGTCGGGGCATCACTTCATCAGTGACAATCATCTAGAGCCAAGCTTTACACTGCCAGGTGGCTAGCCCTGCCAGGGCTGTTCTTCCATACCACACACTCGCATGCGCACTCACAACTCAGGCCAGTTTAGAGTGTCCAATCCACCTACTACATGTCTTTGGAATGTGGTACTGAGTAACAAAGGGACTAGATTATATTTTTACTCAGTTACTGAGGAAGAAACAGAAATGAATGAATTAATTCTTAACGGCAGGCAGGATGGGAATTTTCTGTAATGTTTCTAAAATGAGGAAGAATGTGATCAGATGCATATTTCTAATACTGGACTGGATTAGGATTGTAAATGTATTCTAACGTGCAGCAGTTCGGTTTGTTATCATACAGATCAGAATCTTATCACATATCATTAATGGAAGCATTCATCTACTTTTACTTTTTACTTTAATTATTTTTTTTTTTACTTTTACAGAAGTAAAAGTGAATACCAAAGGGCACTGGCTGACTAAGTTTGCAGATGACTACAAGGTAGAAGTGGTCTTTGAATCCCTAAACGATTTAGCCAATTTGTGAAAAGGTTTGCCCCGAATAAATAACTGGTGCCAAAATCATTCATTATTCTATTCTTTATAAAGTCATCTACCCCAGGGAGCTGCCACATTGACAATACACCCCTAAGGGTTGACCCATTTGGTCAGGATTTGGGAACTTATATGGACAGTGACCTAACTTTTGACAACATGTCCAGTGTTGTACAAAATTCCTTCTATATTGCACAGCTTATAAACAAAGGGATTTTGTCTAGATCTAGAGATGTCATTGTCCCCCTTTACCTAGCCCTCATTAGGCCAGTCATTGAATACAATGCCCCCTTTGGCATGTATCTGTCCAGACACATGCAACAACTGGAACGCCCACAGAGATACCTTATTAAAAATTATACAAAGCCTAAACAACATGACTTACATGGACCATCTCAAAGCCCTGTCACTATACTTGGTATCCTACAGACTGCAAAGAGGTGACCTGTATCTGGCATATAAGGCATCCTCTGACCCAATACTGATGGATTTACTGCACATCAGCAAGTCAAATGGCATCAGAAATACTCAGTCTAGGGATCTAAACGTCTTCTGCAACATCAGCAGAATGGTCTGAAGGAACAGGTATATCTCATAGAGGATACTGTTGCTCTGGAACAGACTCCTCATCCACATAAAACAAAGTTCATCCCTGTCCATATTCAAGAGCAACTTGCATATATGGATGGGAAACAGAAAATTTACTCCAGGACTGCACCTTGTACTCCTAATGGACAGAGGCAGCTCCTAAATGCTTTATCCCATGCATGGTGGGAGAGGCTTAAATTATCTGTGGTATGATCCCAGTTACTCTCATTAGTGGTAATATATAATTTTCATTAGGGTTAATATATAATTATCAACCATGGAATGGGTAAGGACAATCTATGACCAAATGGGATAGGTTCATTCAAGCACCAAAAGGGAAACTGGCTAGGCTTAAAATTGCCCACAAAGCTAACTAGCCTAGTACTTAACTATGAACTTGAAAGAAGGGATAGGATCCATTATTTTTTGAATGCTGACACTTTATGTCTGCGAGAGGTACATGGAAGTAAAGAAAAATTAAGTATGATTCAAGGAATCCAAATGGAAAAATACAAAATGAGTACATAATCCTTACTAGTGACTATAATAAGATTGGCGGAGTAAAGAATCTTCTGAAGAAGAACAAATACAATTTCTTGCATGTTTTCTTTTTCCAGGCTATGAAGAAGAGCAATGATAGTGAGAATCTCCACTGCAGGCTATAGTCAGACTAGAACATCACTCTGTCCTCTGTTTACTGATTAGTTTACTTTTGAAATAATGCCAACAAAAGATTACACCAGTTATAATCTAATCCCATTATTTACTATACAAACGTCAATACAGTTTTGAACTTACATTTAGAAAATTCACACAGAGATAAGACCATTTTTATTATAAAAACAGTCTCAGTGGTTCCAAACAATTATTGCAAAGACAGAAAGTTCACAGTCAATGGGAAGATTCTAAATACAATAAGACTATTCCCGTCCAAAAACAACAAATAATTCATGTGAATCATTTTAATCAAAGATAATTATTCCTTACATTTAACGATAACACATATCACCAGGGTTATGATCAGATCATTCAGTATTAGCTTTGTTTCTGACTGTGAATAAAAAAATAAACATTTTAGTAAAAAAAAAAAAAACAAAAAACAAAAAAAAAACACCTAAATTATTAGTTATCAGGCAGCCACCATAGAGAATATATAAAAAGAAAATCTAATTTCATGTTACTGATCACAAAATGAATGCCAGCTAGTATTTTTCTAATAATAATCAATGGTGGTGGCGTGAGTGAGTCTGTTGTTCCGACTTGTGCTTCTCTTATTCTAGTCAAGCAGCCCTGTCATGGCCTAACTCTGGCATTTCTGGGTATATACCGCACAAAAGGTTTAGCTAACTAATTCTGTTGTACAAAACATTTACACACACACACACACACACACACATATATATATATATATATATATATATATATATATATATACACACACACACACACACACACACACACACACACACACACACACACACACACACACACACACACACACACAGAATTACTTTTGCAAGATCTCTATATAGTACATAGTGGGATTTTGCTCTTTTCCCCACAGCTTTGTGATGTCAGAGTTGGATTATCTAATTAGCAGGGTGCAGGGGTTGTAGAGAGCTTGCCACCTGCAAAAAATATTATTTTTGTGTTTTTTTATTATAATATTCAATACACCCAGGTTAGTGTTCAGTGTATGTGTATAAACATGTCAGTTTATTGAGTTTTGATCATTTGTTGTCAATGTAGTGGATGCAGTGTTGAGAAATATAATCATATATAGACACACAAGGCTAGCAGAAGAAATATAACAAGCCCATCTGATGTAGTTAGCACTCTGCATCTGCCCTTCTTCTATGTCTCCCATCCTTTTCTTCCACTATCCAATCTCTCTCATCATTCCTCTTATCCCACTCCTTTTTAAAAGATTCAATGGTCTTACACTACCCACTCATAAAGTTCTTCCCATTTATATACTTCCTTCTCAGTAAATAAACATTTCCTCTTGTTCAGCAGCCTGGAGTTCATACCTTCAGTCTTAAAAAAACGTTTCCTCCTCTCCTTGCATTTTATTTTTAGTTATATACCCTCTGTGATGGCCCACCACTGGATCAGTAATCAAGGAGCCTCAGTCCTCACCACTGGCACCTTTATGGAATGTTCACTGGGAGGATAACAGGTACACACACAGTATTTCCAGATACAGCTTTCTCCATCAAGTGCAATTTCCCTTAAGAGCACACAGAAACTACATTCAGTTCAGTGTTGGTTCCACTCTCTGTCTCCAGATCCCCAAAAAGACTCCCCAATGGCACAGCTATAGAGTTGAGTCCTTAGCCAGGGTTCCAAGCCAAGCCCTCCGACACTCTCTCTGTCCATCCAGTAGTTTGTGTCCCTGCCCAAGTAGCTGACACACACCCTTTGAGATTTAATTTGCACATGCACACATACACACACCTGGGAAAGACTGGCACAGGTTTACTATCCACTGCCACCAGAACCCTTCACCAGCTACCTTAAGGCTCTTCCAAGGGTACCCAATATACTGAGTGAAATTAATATTAATACAAATGGTGGTTTGACCAAGAGCAAAGCTATTAGGACTGGCCCACAGAGTGTCACCAAATAAATATACAAGCACTCTCAAAACTTAAATATCGCTACAAAAATCAGTCACAATGAAAGATTTAAATATATTTAATAATAAATAATAAAATAACAAGAAAATCCTGAGTACATATTCACAGTGACATCAGAGTTCAAAACCACAGGAAATATTTAAAATAACATTGCAGGACAGGCTCAGACAAATAAAGAAAAAAACAATATCTAAACTAAGCTTCACTATATTCTTGACTGTATCTAAGAAAGTTACTAGACCCTAATAACTTACTTAATAGAGCAAGGCAGATGATGTGGTGAATGTTTCTTCAGGCCCAAGACAGAATACAGAATGCTCTGTCTCACCAAGACACTTCTCAAAATAATATCTAAAATATCACTGCTGGGATAGCTTGCAGGATGACATCATTTCTGGTCATCTGACTTCTAGTTCCCATGCAAAATCCCCATTGCTGGAAGCTGGCAGGACTTAGCACCTGCCTGTAAAAATACACACAAAAGGCCTTTTGCTCAGACCTTTGGCAAGTGCTGGAAGTCATAAAACAATTGCATTCTTCCATGCTTCCAGCATAGTAATTAGTTCACCACAAAGAATACAGAAAGCTTCCTAGTACATACTCTGTGTCTCTGGCTGTCTTGAAACCTCTGGGATAGCATCTTTATGGCCTATAAAGTGATTTAATTTCAGATATTTTTTCTAAAGTTTGCTGGACTGAGGTTAACCCTCCAGTTTCCTTTGTTAAAACATATACATTTAAACACTTACAATAGTGTATGTACATTTCTGTTCTCTATAGTAGGCACACTGTGGATACAGTCCAAACTCAAGCACTTTACAAAATACCTTTTCAACACTCACATCTGTACAAATCAGTTTGATGGCATACAGTTCTAATACATTTGCAATACCAGCATCTTGTATGACCCACGGTTTTAATACATTTGTATCACAAGCATTTCATATACATCAGTTTGATATTCACAATGACATATAATTATTTACAAAATTCCAGCTAACTGTGCTGACAGTACCTCCTTTTGTCACACTCCCCCACCCCTTTGAAGACTCAAGCTAGTTTTTCAAGTGATCCTTGAGAAACATTGCTTGAGAGGGAAGAGCCTATCTGGGAATACATTACCTTATACCCTGTCCTGAGATCCTGGGTTCCTATTGAATTGTCGACAGCTTAGGTTGTTGAATGCTTAATCATTAACACCTAAGCATTGAATGCTTCCAATAGTGAATGGCCACATCATCAAATTCTTTCCTCAGGAATTTGCATGGCCGTTATCGGGATTTGCCCTTTCCCCAATGTAGACCGATCTCAGAGTTGGTATATTTAGTTGGGGGGTGTCGGAGGTGTGTGGGGTGAAGCCCCTCACTATGTTTGGGTGTGTTTGTTTATTTTGTTTATGGGCAGCCACCCAAATTCTTTCCTGAGGGAAGAATTCAATGATGTGGCCATTCTCTATTGTTAGCTTTCGACGCTTAGGTGTCGATGTTTTAGGATTTGACAACCTAAGCTGTGGATGTTATGATATAGACGCAAGATCCCATCTGCCTTGGCATTGCTGACCCCAGTACAGTGCAGCAGTGCTATATCATATGTCTATAACCCCAGGTTCCACCATAGTAACTTGGGATTTTGCTGGCTGGCTCTCTGTAGCCATAGATCCCCCTCAGACTCCTCCTGCCTCCTACTGCAAATACACAAGGGTCTCTCTATCATGGTAAGGTTTCATCATGTTAACATGGTACAGTTTGTGCACCTGCCTCCTGCCTAGCAGTTCTACCATGTAGGTAACATCATTGACCTTCCTTACCACTTTAAATGGTCTCTCCCAAGCTGCTATAGCTTATAGTGTCTGACAGGAATGAGACCCATAATCTGCTGCCCACAGCATACTCTCTGGCTCAAACATTCCTGTCATACCAGACCTTTTTCTGCTGTTGCACTCCTGCCAGGTTCTCATGGGCCAAGCCCATGAGTTCCCTGAGTCTTGTCCTGACATATGCCACAACAGACTCCTTGTGGGATTCACACTCACCCTCCCACTCATTGCAAATCAAATCTAGAGGTCTCCTCACCCTATGCCCATACAGCAACTGAAAAGGTGAGAAACTTGTGGATTTCTGTTTTCACCTTTCTGTAAGCAAACAACAGATGTGGCAAATATTCTTCCCACTCCCTCTTAAACTGGTCTGCAAATGCCTGTAGCATGGTCTTTAGTGTAGAGTTTAACCTCTCCTTCAAACCATTAGTCTGGAAGTGTTAGGGGGTGGTCTTTAAGTGCTTCACCCCACAGTGCTTCCACAGACAAGCCAGCAGGTCTGACATGAAATTATCACCTTTGTCAGTCAGTATTTCTTTTGGGAAACCTACCCTGCTGAAAATCTCTAGAAAAGCATTTGCCACCTTTTCTGCCTCAGTGGAGGACAGGGCCACTGCTTCAGGGTATCTCGTAGCATAATCTACTTCCACTAGGATATACTTCTTCCCTGTGGAACTTGGGGTACTCAGATGCCCCACAATGTCCATACCTACCCTCTGAAATGGCCTTTTAATCACAGGCAAAGGCATCAAAGGAGCTTTGACCTTGTCTCCTGCCTTGCCTACTTTATTGCACTGCTTACAGGCCCTGCAGTACCCTGTTACATCCCTTGCAATCCCAGGCCAATAAAAGTTCTGTATAATACGTGTTATGTTACACTTTATGCCCATATGACCTGCAAAGGGAATGTCATGGGCTATGGCTAGAAGTGCCAAATGGTAGGCTCTGGACACTACTAACTGCTGTATTCTCTCACCCTCTAGCCCTCCCACAGAGTCCATTCTCCATACAGTAACCCTTTGTTTCAGTATACAGAATTCCCTTTTCCTTCAGAATTAAGCTCCTCCCTAGCTACCTCCCTCAAGCCTTGTAATGTAGGGTCTGAGAGCTGAGCATGTCTCAACTCTCTCTTTGTAACCCTTCCCAGCTTCCCTTCCACAGGAAGTTGGGTGTCCTCGGACAGTGGTGCCTCACTGTCAGCCTGGGTATTACTACTCACCTCTGTCCTTGCAGTCACTCCATCCAAGGGAACATAAGTACCCATCAGCAGCTGTAGCTCACCTTCAGCCTCAGTGCTACAGGGTAGCTCTCTCCCTGAAGTAGCCACCTTACCAGTCCTGGCTTCAAGTGTGCAGCCTTCTGGGCCCCCCAAGGCTACCAAACCCACATGGCTGTCTCCAAGCCTGACTATGTGTCACTGCATGTACACAAGGTACTTCATTATCAAAATCCTTCAATATCAGGACATCTGCAGGGATTTCCTCAAACACACCTACTTGCTTCCTTTTCTACCCTTCCAGTCAAGGTGAACCCTAGCCAAAGGTATTTGGAATGGTGTCCCTCCTAAAGCTCTGAGTGGAGTAGACTGTTCAAGCAAGTAGTGCTCCTCTGTAACCATTGCAGGCTTCACAATGGTTAGGTCAGAGGCTGTGTCTCTCTTAGCAGTGGCCTGTTTCCCATCTACTAAGACAGGATATAACCTCTTGTGGCAGTTTGGTATCCTTCTTGTCTCCAGACAGGGACAGCTTACCACTGGCATTCTGTTATTCCCACTTGCTGGCTGCCCCCACCTTTTCTTCCCCACCTTGCCAATATGGCCATCTACATGCTACATGGCCTCACTGGTTACATTTAAAACATTTAACCCTTGATCCTGGCTGTGTACCTGAACTAGTGGTTTCCTCTGTTACTGGCAGAGTCTGTTGGGGTGGTTTAGGCTTCCCACCATGGGTTCCCTTATATCCACGTGTAGCACTGGGTATCTCTTTCCTGTGCAGTGATGCCCTGCTTGCTAGGTACAGGTCTCCTTTTTTCCCCAACTCATCTGCAGTATTCCATTCCCTATCTGCCAACCAGATTCTCATGTCCTCAGGGAAAGTGCTAAGGGCTTGTTCCCTCACCAAAAGGTCTGCCAGCCCTTCAAAAGTGGTGACCTGACACCCATTCACCCACCTATGAAAATAAGTGCTTAAATCAGCAATATAATCACACAGAATTTCAACTGCCCTGCATCTATGCTCACAAAACTTTTTCTATAAGCTTCAGGTGTTAACTTAAAACACTCTAATAGACATTTCTTTACTTGGTTATAGTCTAGACAAGCAATATCAGCTGTTACAGCTTTACCATGGAGTAAGATGTCAGTAACCATACCATGAGCCCTTGGTCAACATTACACTGTTTACATATCCTTTCAAACATATGAATAAAACTATCAAAATTATCATCCTCTGTAAATTGTGGAAAAAACGTACTGACATTTATTCCTTCTGGGGTTCGGTTGTTCTCTTCCCCATTACCTCCATGACCCTGGCAAAGAGTTAGCATCTTCTTTTCATGTTTCCTCTGCCTCTCATTTTCTTCAGCTTCCTGATGTCTCAGTCTCTCTGCTGATTCTAATTCCATGTACTTAGCCTCCAGTTCAAGTCTCTTTAACTCCAGATGGATTTTTAAGTCCACTGAGGCAAAGTTGAACTGTCCATTTTCTGAGAGTTGTACATCCTCAAGGCCAGTCTGGTTGTCTTCCTGGTTGATGGTCTGTGATGCAGCTGTGACTAAGGCTGCAATCATTTCCACTTTAGTTAGGTTGCCATGCACCAGTCCTTTGGCTTGGCACATCTCAGCCAACTGGCTCCTTGTCAGCTTGCCATAATCCTCTGCTGACATACTTGCCTGCTCTCCCTGACTAACTAAGCTAACAATAAATAAATAAATAAATAAAACTATTGTGATATGAAACTCTGAATGTCTACTGTGTGGCTGCTTGAGAGTACAAATACCTTCTTTAGTGACCACTGTTTACAGGCTACAGGAGTTCAATATCCACACCACTGAATCCCAGTATGTGATGTAGTGATCCCATCACTGCCAACCAATAAATATGTGATGTGGATATCCCACCACTGTCAACCAATAAATATGTGATGACCCACCACTGGATCAGTAAGCAAGGAGCCTCAATCCTCCCCACTGGCACTTGTGGGGGAAGTTCACTGGGAGGATAACAGGTACACACACAGTATTTCCAGATGCAGCTCTCTGCATAAAGTGCAATTTCCCTTAAGAGCACATAGAGACTACAGTCAGTCCAGGGCCGGTTCCACTCTCTTTCTCCAGATCCCTAATAAGACTCCCCAGTGGCACAGCTATAGAGCTGAGTCCTTAGCCAGGGTTCCAAGTCAAGTCCTCCAACTCTCTCTCTCTCTGTCTAACCAGTGCTTTATGTCCTTGCCCAAGTAGCTGAGACACACACCCTTTAAGATATGATTTGTACACACACACACACACACACACACACACACACACACACACACACACACACACACACACACACACACACACACACACACACACACCAGGGAAAGGCTAGCACCAGGGAAAGGCTGGCACAGGTTTACCAGCTATGCCCCCTTTTGTCCAGACTATAAGGTAGTTACTACTACTACCAGAACCCCTTGTCAGCTACCTTAAGGCTCTTCCAAGAGTACCAAATATACTGCATGAAATTAATATTAATATAAAATGTAGTTTGACCAAGAACAAAGCTATTAGGAGTATCCCACATAGTGTCACCAAATAAATATGCAGGTACTCTCAAAACTTAAATATCGCTACACAGATCAGCCACAATGAAAGGTTTAAATATATTTAATAATAAATAATAAAAGAACAAGAAAATACTAAGTATATATTTACAGTGACATCAGAGTTCAAAACCACAGGAAATATTTAAAATAACATTGCAGGACAGGCTCAGAAAAATAAAGAAAAAACAATATCTAAACTAAGCTTCACTATATTCCTGACTATATCTAAGAGAGTTACTATACCCTAATAACTTACATAATAGAGTAAGGCAGATGATGTGGTGAATGGTTCTTGTTGTCTGGCCCAAGATAGAATAAAAGAATGCTTTGTTTCACCAAGAGACTTTTCAAAGTAATATCTAGAATATTGCTGCTGGGATAGCTTGCAGAATTAAATCATTTCTGGGCATCTGGATTTTAGTTCCCATGCAAAACCTCCATTGCTGAAAGCTGGCAGGATTTAGCACCTACCTTTAAAAATATACACGCAAGGGTTTTTGCTCAGATCATTGGCAGGTGCTAGAAGTCATAAAATAATTGCATTCCTCCATGCTTCCAGTATAGTGATTACTTCACCCCAAAGACAATACAGAAAGCTTCCTAGTACAGACTTGTCTCTGGCTTTCTTGAAACCTGTGGGATAGCATCTTTATGGCCTAGCCTATAAAGTGATTTAATTTCAGATATTTTTCTGCTAAAGTTTGCTGGACTGAGGTTAACCCTCCAGTTTTCTCTGTTAAAATGTATACATTTAAACAGTTACAACAGTGCATGTACATTTCTGTTCTCTGCAGTAGGCACACTGTGGATACAGTCCAAACTCAAATGCTTTACAATATATTTTTTTCAACACACACATCTGTACAAATCAGTTTGATATACACATGACATACAGTTCTAATACATTTGTAACACCAGCATCTTGTATGACCCACAGTTCTAATACATTTTAACACAAGCATCTCGTATAAATCAGTTTGATATTCACAAATGACATAATTATTTACAAAATTCCAGCTAGCTGTGCTGGCATTACCTCCTTTCATCACACCTTCATAAACCTGTCTTACTCTCTTATCCACCCATATTATGCTCTCCCTTTTTTACCTTGAATCAGGTGAATATAATCACAGACCTCCTGAAATTTCTTTATATATTTATTCTTCTATCATTTAGCCATCATGTTAAACTTCTCTGAATGCCTTTCACCATCTCAATGCCGTCTCACTGAAAGGTCTTCAGAGGGACACTTTGCGCAGAGTACTTTACCTGTGGCCTAACCACTATGCTGTTGAAATGCATAATCACCTCCATAGCTTTAGAAGGGAAACCTCTCATAAAAGATCCCCAAAGTTTGTTAGTCCTGGCCACTGCCATTCTTGGCTGCTCCTGTTAACACAGTTTTATTTATTTCTTTTATTTATTTATTTTACATTTGTTTACCGTGGAAGTCTGACTGGGTATGGCTGCCCATTTTCAGCAGAGGCCCAGGGAGAAAAGCTCTACACAATATATCAGTGCAAAAAAAACACAAGTAACAAATTAGAAAATAAATATTTAGAAAAGTAAACATTCAAAATTGTCAGAGAACATCACATGAGTATTAGTTGTACAAAGTATAAGTTCTGTGTGTGCTAGACATTGCTATGCATATCAACATTATGATAAAGAATTACTACATACACAATACAATAACAGTGATGAGAAGAATACATTCAGAATATGTGTATGATACCATACATACCAACATTATATAGAAGACTTACTTCATATGCAATTAAAAAGAATTAACTGAGTCTGAAGTTATAAAAGGACACAATAACAAATATAGTTATAGTACCAAGTAGAGAGGAGCTATAGAAATATAGTGGTCTTATATCAGTTAGCCAGGGTTAGAGCATGTACAATAAATAAATATAAATGAATATATTGAAATACTTTTCTGTCTGTGCAACAAGAATTTTACCCCCCCCCAAGTTGTACATTACACACACAGTACTATATCCCAGTTACAGTACTTTGTATTTATTTTCAGCAAACCTTAGCTGCTAACTCTTAGCCTAGCTCACCACTTTCCCTAAATCCTTTTTAGACTATAATCCATAGCTAACAAAACCGCTAACTTAGCATTATACACAATGTTATCCATTCTGTTGTAACATTAATCACTGCCCTTTCAATGCACTGCCTACTAACATACATCTCATCTGCCCCTAATTTGTAAGAATCATCCTAATTTTGGCTCAAAATTTTGTTCCATCCCTCCTAAAATTTAACATTTTTTAAAGAAGCTTTAAGTTGATAGTACCACTATTTATAAAATGCTTATAATGTGAGGCCTTTGTCCAAAATTATGCTTTACTTCTCTAATTTTGGAGAGGACATGGAACATTGATGCTAGGTGATGGTCACTGTTGATGTGACACCCTGACCCATGTACAAAATGGAAAAAAGGGGTTGATGACGATGCCAGTGTGAAGAGTGAAAGCTATGCCTCACAGCTATCCTTTGTATCTTCTCTTCTAACCATTTCCCTACCCATCTCACAAAATTATAAGGTATAGCAATATGCGTAAGTATCTCCAGAAACAATCTATGCCTCATGTAGCCAAAAGCCATTTTGTAATCCAAATGCAAAGTGTTCTTTGGTTTGCTTAATCCTGTCAACAGCTACCAAATATAGAATTGCATCAGCTTAGGCAGATATGACTACTTTGCTGAAAACCCATGATATCACTTTGAAAGCAATTATTATGGAAAAAACTCATCAGACTTTGCACCTTCTCCCTTCTCTTTCCCTAAAGCCCATATGAATCCACCACAGCCCCTTCAAATGTTTTATTTGGAACAGTTATATCTTAGCCCACTTTTCAGTTTTCCTGGCAAGTTACATTCTCCTTCAACAATTCCAGTCCTTCCCTTAGTCCTTCACTTTTGTACTGAATTGCTGTTTTCCTCTTAACCCATCTTACTATCATTCCATCTCTTCACTTCCTCATCCCTCTCATCAAGTAACAGCCATTTCAAGTTCAAGCCTGCTTCCAGCAGTTCAACACCTGAAAACTCACTGCCTTTCCCTCTACATTCCCACCACATGTCCCTATAATTCACCCACTTGAACCCACACATCTGTCATGCAAATCATGAAAAATGCTCTACCCCTACCACTCTGATCTCTCCCACACCTTCTGGGAAATATCTCCAGATCCCTATTTTCTACTTCCCTTGGTGTCTATTTAAAGCATCCTTTCACCACTGCTCTGACCTGCCTAGATTGTATCCACACTCCCTTTTTTACTCCAAACTCTTCAACTAATATCTTAGACATCTTAAACCTACTATCTTCCACAATCCAGATAGCTACTAGTGTTTTTATTTCCTTCTTCTTCAGTCAGTCATTATCAGAGGTGTACACAGAAAGTGGTTAACTTTTTGGGGTGGAAACAAAGGTCATTTACTTGATCACTATTAAATGATCATTGATATGGCTTATTGCGAAGCAGTACATGTTGCTTAGAACAGAAAGCTGAAACATATCACTGTGGCCATTATTTTTATGTGACTTCTTCACAGTAGAAGGTGGTGTACCATCTCCAAAGGGGAATACTCCACTGGTACAGTACATGTGCAAAAGGAACTGAAGCTCTTATTGTTGTATTTTACAATCTCCATGGAGGCACAATTTATGATTTGGCTGCCAGTTGTTTCTTTATTATAATTTCACAACCTCCCTAATTTGATTTCTTCAAATTCTGTTCTCAACAAACATGTACATTTTTTTTTATTTTTTAATGGCAGTAAATACACAATTCATAAAAATCATAAATATATGTTTGCTTTTATAATGTAAGAACAAACAATTATTGTTTGGTACCTGAAAGTGATGATTTCCAGATTTTGGGGAAAAAATTGAAGCATTATCAGAAACTGTTGCTCGGCACTCAGAAATTTAACATGTAGCTGTTCTTTTTTTCTTTATTTATCCTTTCCTGACTGAGTTAGTTCCACTAGGCTAATAGACTTTTTTCAAGAGAGACCCAAGATGGTATTTATACTACTAGGGTAAATTTGGCCATGGCATCTAGGAACTTCCCCTTCTCTTTTTGATAGATGCTGTGGGAATTTTTATATTCACCTAAACTAGCACCAACTCAAGCAGATGAGGCCACGGTTTAACTTCTCATCAGAAATATGGCATTCTCAGGAGTGCAGCACCCGTCGTATGCTGCACTGCAATGTCTGTAATCAATCTACCTGGTGAGAGAATAGAACCCACAGCCTTCTGCACCGAAGGAGAATGTGCTACTTGTTGAGCCACTGACACTGGCTTCTGTACATAAAAGTGCAACCTAACTACAATTTATAATTGAAAAAAAAAACACAACTGTCCAGAATTTTTTTAGAAAAAAAATTTCTGTTTTAGAGACATAACCCAGTATTGATAGTCACCATCTATAGGCCTACACAGTCATTAGAAAATGTAAGGCTTCCAAGTTGTATTACACTCAGTTTCTACCAAGTGTTAGTATATGACTTTTGTTCAGGCTAGCAGAATACTGCCCATATTAAGAGTGTGCCCTTATTATTGTCATTACATCAGAATAGCAGTCTTGAGTACATTTATACCTCAGTATCAAAATATAATTCCATAATAGCTTTATTACAGATGACCACAGGGGTACTTTCAAATGGCTTCAAAAACAGGTACCAAATGCAGTATTTCAGAGGAAATTTGGTACCTGTGTATGAGGCTATATGTCAGTTCTTTTTTGACCGTTCATAACTTTTGGCACCACAGTGGGCATTACACATGGACTCCAATGTGAGCGTTTATGACCACTGCTCTACAGTGAACATGAAACTAATATGTACCAATTTGTCATTACAGCAGAACTAAAAGAATCATAACTATCTTGGCTGACAAGGCATCATTTCTAGTACTACTTCCAGAGTGAGTTATAAACTCAGTGCCACTGACAAAGGCAGTGTTCTACCATCTAAATTAGAACTGAAATGCAGTGAAATTCCTGAATGGCAGTCCTGAGGTCATTTTGAACCCCAGTATCTGATTCCATAACACCTTTATTATGAATGGTTATAGGAAAACTTTATTTTTATTTATTTTGATTTTGATTTTGATTATTGTATTTGTCCTACTGGGTTTAGTCAAAAATCTCTTTTCAGGGGAGACCCTGGGGTAAAAGCTCCAACATATTGGAAACATTTTTTAAACAGACATTCAATAACATAAATGAACAGGTATTAAACAATCCATCCATCAATCCACAACCACTTTTCCCCATTACATTAAGAATTACACATACATTTGCTAATTAGATGACATTCATATTAAAATACAGATAACTATTTCAGTATAAAAGATACTTATGCTTTAATAGATCTTGAATATTGAGCATATGAATAGGTGTATTAGTTGGTTTGTCAGATAGATACTAGATCATGTGATTAGTGCTTAGAAATTCAAAGAAGTGAGGGAAGGGACTACTATATTTAAGAGGTATGGTGTAAAGCATGTTCAGAGACAATTGTATATATGGCTGACATATAGTCTCACATACAAATATCAGCTGCAGTGCTTCAGAGGACTTTTGATGTCACAGTTTGACATCATACCCATTTTCCTTTGGTTGGGCACTACAGTATATGTGCAAATGGCAGGAAGCAATTAATGTCCAGAACATATGTGTTCTAAGCTCTCATTACACCAAAAGTAAAACATCATGAATATTTCACCAGACAAGAAAACATTTCTAGCACTGCATATAGGATGATGGCTAAACTTCATGTACTGACAAAGGTAAAGTGCTTCAGTGGAAATCATAGCTGAGATGCAAACAAATTTTTAATGACAAAATGGCAGTCCTACACGCATTTGTACCCAAATATCTAATTACACTTTCCTAATACCCTTACCATGAATGTTCATGAAGGAACTGACACATGGCTTCATACACAGTTACAAAATGTAATGTTTAATAGGACTTTTGTTATCATACTCTTGGTCTTTATACTCAGTTTCCAACTTGGGGTGAAGGTGGGGGGGCTATATGACCTCTCTTCAAAAGATAAAAGAAACTATTGTCCAAGACAAATGAATGCTAAGTTATCATTACAACAGAAAAAGAAAACCATAAATATTTTACCAGACAAAGCAACTTATCTAGCACGACATATAGGGAAATGCTTTCAGTCCATGTACTGACAAAAATGCATTATGCTGCAGTGGAAACCAGGGCTGAGAAACAGTGAAGTACTTGATGATGAAATGCCAGGCTTGATTGTGCTTTGTACCCAAGTATCTGATTACAGTTCCCTACTACCTTTTTAGTACATGGAGCATGCTGATTAAGCTCCAGAATGTATGGAAAGATAAGCAAGCTATACACTAGTCTGCTGTGAGACTCAATAGTAAGAATTTTAAAAGGTGCATAATCGCTAAAGCTGTTATGATCAAGCCTCATGCTTTAACACACATGGCGACCACCACAGAGCAACAGTGGAAGCACTGTAATAACTTTAATAGCTGTAACAAGCTTTGAGATGTCTCTAATAAATACATGCATGGCATAACAGCTTTTAATGCTCTTGCTGATGTAGACTTCACTTCTGGACGTTCTCTGTTTCATAGCACTAAGTGTTTCACAGGTTTCAATGTTGTAAAATAATTTCTGCTGCTAGACTTTTCTACCTCTGCAACTAGTAGTTCATCATGGAAGCTGAAACTCTATATACTACAAATAATTATGATCAGGTTTCTCTTATTATAACTACTTGTTATGTGTTCTCAACAAAAATGTTACGAACATACATACCTCTCAACTACTGTGATTTAAACATAACGCTGCAATTTTGGTCCTCATATTTAGTGTTGCTCCTCTAAGAATTTTGATTCTCCTCATAAAGTGAGACTCTTTATGGGTACACATGTGATGATAGGAGGTACTGACAGTCATACTAGGAGAAGTAGAGCAGTGAATGTATGGCTTCTCCCAGCACAGCTAGTTGGAATTTTGTAAATAATTATATGACATTTGTATATCAAACTGATATGTACAGATGCTTGTGCAGAAAATGTATTTATGAGATTTGTTAGTGTTAAAATGTATCAACACTGCACCCTGCTGGAATAAAAAGAAATGTGCATTTATTATGGTAACTGAATTAAATGCACATGTTTTAATAGAGGATACTGGGATAGCAGAGGTTAACCAGCTAGCTTACTTTAAGAAAAATAAGGGAAATGTAAATGATCTGTTAAACCATTAAAATGGCACCCCACAGTGCTGAATAGGACTGGAGATGGTGGGTCTGGAACAAGCCTTTGTTCATTAGCTTTCTAAAAAGAGGGGAAGCCCCAGCCACTGCCATAAACATTTAGACATGTATTGTTACCGTCTATGCTAAATACCTGTCTCAGCTTCGAAGGGGGATACTGTGAAAACCTAGAGTCAGGTGACCAGATATGGTCATTCTGCAAGCCACCTTGAATATTACATTTTACAGGGCATAATCTCTGAGTATTGAGTATTCTGTTTTAAGGAATCTGACTAGAAAGACTGCTCACATATTTCATTGTGCCTTGCTCTGTCAAGTAAGTTATTAGGGAATAGTAATTCTCCTAGATTCAGTCAGGAATATAGTGAAGCTGAGTTTAGAGAGTGTTTTTCTTTATTTGTATGAGTCTGTCCATCAATGTTAGTTTCAATATTTCTTGTGATTTGAACTCTGTGGTTTACTGTAAATATATATTTAGTATTTTCTTGTTCTTTTGTTATTTATTATTAAAATATATTTAAACTTTTCATTGTGGCTTGTCCTTTTTAGAAAATATTTAAGCTTTGAGAGTATTTACACATATTTATTTGGTGATACCTCTGACCACTCCTGAAAGCCTTGCTGTTTGGTCAGCATTACCATTTGTATTAATATTAACTTCACTTAGCATAATTGGATACTCTTTTAAGAGCCTTACACTAACTGACTGGTGGTAGTGATTCTACTTTATAGTCTGAGCAAAGTTGGTAGACTGGGTAATCTGTGCCAGCCTTTCCCAGGTATATGTGTGTGTGTGTGTGTGTGTGTGTGTGTGTGTGTGTGTGTGTGTGTGTGTGTGTGTGTGTGTGTGTGTGTGTGTGAAAATTAAATCTCAAAGAATGTGCATGTCTGCTGCTTGAGGCAAGGACTCAAAGCACTGGTTTGACAGTTCCAGTGGGGAGCCTTACTGGGGGACTGGGGAGAGGCAGATAGAGATACCCAGATCCCAGGCTGAGTGTGTGCCCTGTGTACTCTTAAGAGAAATTGTGCTTGATGCAGAGAGGTTGGCATCTAGAAATACTGAGTGTATCCATTTGTATTCCAAGTGCATATCCCTCTCCAGGAAGAGGTGAGGATTCAGACTACTTGATTACTGGCCCAGTGTGGGGACGTCACAACATACTTTATTAAATACATAAACTAAGCCTATATAAAGACTCACTACTACTAACTATATGTGGTTTAGTATATAAAGTCCTTCTATTGTGAAAAATAAAAACTTGCTCTTCTTTATGACATTCTGATATGTTTTTAAAGGCCAGTACTGTGATTTCTAATGCTCAGAGGTTGAGAGATATGTAAACACATAATAAATTGGTTATGATCAAAATAACAATCATAATCCTGCCTAATATGAATGGTCATAAGGGAAATTACATTGGGCATCATATGCATAGGTAGCAAAAGCAAGCACAGTGTTTTAGAACACTTCTTTTTTTTCACATTCTGGCAATACACCTGGTTCCCATTGAGGCTAAACAGCCTCTGTTTAAAATTTAGGGTGAAGTTAATGTTCCGAATATATGTATGTTAAGAAATAAAAACTCATTACCATTTTACCAGAAAACGCAGCATTTCTGATATTGCAGAAAGGGTGAGGAAAGAGGTGTAGCATCTTCCAGTTTATTCCTCTGATTGATCTGACCCCCCTCAACTTTACATGGAAGAGTTTAAAAAAAAAAAAACAAAAAGAAAAATCTCTTCTCCACAAATATGAAGAGAAGGCAGATGTCATGGAGCTAAAGCACATTAGTTCTGATCAAAAATGCAATACCAGAATTTCTAAATGTTAGTAGTGTACTGAAATGCATTGAAGACCAATCAGCATCTGCAGAATGCACCTCTAACACTTTGCGCCAGGGGCATCTGCCCACTTCACCTCAAACTATCTACGCCTCTGGGTGAGGACTGAACTTCATGTACTATCAAAGGCAATCTGCTGTCATGGAAATGAATACTGTGAAACAATGAAATCCTTGAGGGTGCAATGCAGTTATGAGTACCTATCAAAAAGAGTTGGTGAACTTCCTCAATGCACTGACCAAATTTCCCCTTGCAGTATTACCACCTCAAGTCTCCTCTGAAAAGAAGTCATTAGCCTAGTGGGACTAACCTGAACAATAAAAAATAAATAAAACATATCATACAGTCTGATATCTAAAGTAGAAATTCCTCACACACACTGTTCATATATACAGGACTAAACAGAGAGGATTATAATCAAGTCTCAGATCATAACCAACTTACTATGTGTTCAAGGCATAGAAAGTCACTTGAGATGTAAATCTTGGTATCCATTTCGATAACACATAATAAAGTAACAAAGTCACTCCTCCAGGTAAACTGGATTCCTTAAAAGCAAGCATAAAGTCCAAAAGTCCAAAAATATGCAGAGGAATCTCAGAGACAAGGCATATAAAAGTAAAAAGGCTTTAATTTTCAGTTTTTGCAATATTTGTATAGCTTTGTAGATGCCAGTGAGTGTGCTTTTAGTAATTGCTTGTTAGTTACATTAGATGTTGAGTTACTTTTTACATGTTTTTCTAATCTAGAGGGCATTAGTATGGTCAAAACTTTTTTAAGTACACATAGTAGCTATGATACTAAACAGATTGATCTTATATGTCTGTTCTTAGAAGCAGTGCTGGAAAACAATGTTTTCATGTTCCAGCAACCATATTATCTACAGAAAAAGGGCATAGCTATGGGCACCTCCTGTGCCAATAGTTACACCAATATGGTGCTTGCCAGTTGGGAGGAAAAATTTGTGCTTACCAGCCAACACAGGAATAGGCTGCTTTTCTATCGAAGGTTTGTTGATGATGTCATTTTGTTATGGGGAGGTTGTGAGATACAGCTAGGAGACTTTATTGAATATTTGAATAATACCACTACATTTCTGTACTTCACCTCAGAAGAATTTGCCCAGGAGATTGTTTTTCTTGATGTCAGGATTCACAAGATGGGAAGTGGAAGTTTGACCACTAGGATATATAAAAAACCTTGTAGAAAAAAACACAGTGCTTCAACGCAATAGTATGCATCCACCGCACATTTATAAAAACATTTTGAAGGGACAGTGCATCAGGGTCTTGAGGTTGAATAATACAGAAGAAGGATTGGAAGAAGATTCGGTAGCCATAGCTTGTGATTTTATGGAGAGAGGATATAAAAAAGATGAGATAGAAGGCATGGTTAGAGAGGTGAAAGGTATGAGATCCACTGCAGCTAAACCAAACTATTCAAGCTCAACCAATGAGAACAATTCACTGGGCAATAGAGAGAGAAGTAGGATGCACCTACCACTTGTTCTACCCTATGCTAATGATTTTAAAATAGTGCATAATGTTATTGAATCTAATTGAGGCATGTTGACAACGAATGATCAGATTAAAGATATAATAGGGAGCACACCATTATTTAGGTATAAAAATATGAAGTCACTTAAAAGACATTGTTGTTATACAGATTCTAAGATATGACCAGCTTTAAGAAAGGAAGAAATAGGGACGTATTCCTGTGGTTGCTGTAAATACTGCCCCCTTATAGATACTTCAAATCTGTTTGAGCATCCGATATCTAAAAGCAGATATATTTTTTAAATGCATGCAAACTGTAGAAGCACTAATATTTTTTATTTAGCTACCTGCACTGAATGTGAAAATTTTTACATAGGAACCATAAAAAAGGAGTGAGCCCAAAACAAACAACTGTAACCAGACAACAGACTATTAGAAGGAACTCCAACCAGCCGTAACTGTAAAGACAGTCTAATCTTGAATAAATGTTGTATTTAATAATATATTAACGCAGAAAAACTCATGTATGAAAAAACATCTCATTAATTACTATATACAATTAATATACATTCACCAATGTGTATTGATTTATTTTCTTTTTATAAATTCATGTATAATGTTATATAGTTCTTATTTTATGTACTTTTACAGGAATTCTAATGATTTTTTAACATTTTAACCTTTTGATATTCATTAATTTGTGGCTAATTGCCTTATTGAATAATAGGAAGGCTTTTGATTGATGTGTATATAAACGGGATGATGACATGTGACATTGTATCTGATTAAGTCTGATGTTATCGGATGAAAACGCTGTTTTTTCATACATGAGTTTTTCTGTGTTAGTATATTATTAAAGACAACATTTATTCAAGATTAGACTGTCTTTACAGTTACGGCTGGTTGGAGTTCCTTCTAATAGTCCGTTGTCTGGTTACAAAAATTTTTACATAGGAAAAACAAATAGAAAGCTGTATGAGAGAATACGTGAACATATCTATGCAGTTAAAAATGTGATTATACTAATGCCCTAGCAAAGCATGTTCAAGAAACAGGTCTAAAGCACAGTTTTTTGTTTAAGGTCATAGAAATGGTTTATATGGGGCCTTGAGATGGTCATTTAAGAAACTATGCAGAGGAGAGAGAATTACACTGGATTTTCAAATTATATGCAAATAGGAGACCCAGTCTAAATGACAAGGTCTCTTTAAGAACAGTTTTAAAATCTAAGGATTTGCATAAGTAATAATGTTTTCAAATGGATTGGTCAAAGTGTTAATTAATTTTCTTTTTAAAGTGAATGCATGTGGTGTAAGAAATATGTCTGATGAAGAACTTGGTTCGAAAGGGCTTACATCTGTTGTTTGTGGAAAATTAAAGCCTTTTTACTTTTATATGACTTGTCTCTGAGATTCCTTTGCATATATTTGGACTTTTTAACACATAATAAAGGTTTATGGTCTGTGAGACTTGATCATAGTTTTTTGTAGTGCATAGAGCTTTGTCTATTCCATGTATTGCCAGTTACAGAAAAAAGTATAAGAGCATGAAGTGCTTTATCAAATTTCTATGAGTTGTAAAGTTGTAGAACACTTAGCACTGCCATACAGAAAGCAGGCAAAAACAAATTGCCCCCCTCTGATGAATGAACACCTTTAAAAGCTGTTAGATACTTCATTGTGTCACACTTTCCATTTATAAGTATTGTAGAGTGGACTATCTAATGTCCTTTAAAGCTATTTTACCTTAAGACACTATTCGCTGCCAGCTGGCCCTGTCTGCTGTGCTAACCCCTACAGTGAGACCCCATAGCTTGTTAAGAATGATGCTTAACTATGGAGAACAAATTTAAAGTAAAAATAATTCAAATATCACTCAGCTGAAGTAACTTAGTCATCCTGTAAAAATGTAAATGTTGATACATAATTAGCACAAAGCAGTTAGAGAGCTTAGACAAAGCATTTTGGAGGGGCAAATCTATACAACCCAAATTGTTCTATGTTATATATAATACTTCTTATATATATAATACTGTAGAAAAAGGCTAATTTGTGGTATACAGCATATAATTTTCAATACATTGTAATAAGTCCCTGATACATAGTATATAAAATGCAGAAGAAACTTAATTTAATTGAAGCAATGCAAGGAGAATAAAGGTTATTTAGTATGTTAAGAAATATTTTAAATCAACCACTGCATTCTGATAGCACCTTATTCAAAGTGAGATGGAAGGTATATGCAATTACATGCTGTTAGATGGCAGGAGTGTACATCAGAAAACTTACCATTCAAGAGCATATAACATAGTTACATCATAAATTTGGTCTATATTATCCATAGCCAGAAAGATAATTACAAGGAATTGGAAATCAAAGTCTCTCTATCAATACAAGAATTTAAAAATGTACTTAATGAAGTTTATTGTTTAGAAAAAATTACCATTAAGTATAGATGTTCTAGGAATATTTTTATTCATAACAGTTGGAACAAAGTTTATGAATTGTTACAAAAATAATTGAACATTTAGTAAATAATATGTATATAAGAATTATTTCAATTATTTAAGATTTATGATGAACAATTTTGTACATAGTACTTTTTATACAATTTAAATGGTTATTTTTTTTTAATTGTTCATTGTATATTCAACAGTACTTCCAATAAAAAATTGTTAAAAAAAAAAGAATAGTGCTTAACAAACTTGGCTTTTTTCCCATTTTTGGCGCATAATCATTGCATTCCAATGCACCAAATTATCTTTCTGTAGCTGGAACTCTACTGTGATCACCATACCTCTCAATTGTCCAGATTTTCACAGAATTTCCAGATTTCATTTTGGTCTATTCCTCATAAAATTTGTGATTTTCTGTTAAAGCATTGGGATGATCTGAGGATTGAAGTCACTAAATAATAATAATAATAATAATACATAGAGTTTTAGAATTAATATCCTTCATAAAAATGCACTCTAAGACATATTCTGTTCTTCTAGCAACTTTCTAAGTTTATAAGAGCAATTCTTAAAATCTGTCCCTATTTTTGGGCCTTTGCCCCCACCCCCATTCTGTCAGGCTTTGTACAGACTTTTTGTGGTAAGAGTTTAAGAGGTATGGTGATCACTGAAATAACAGTTGTATGCAGGATTTCTAACTTTTTCATAATGTTTTCTATTCATAATTAACATAAAAAGATGGTTCATAACACATTCACCAAAATTTGAAATAATAAATGTTTCATTTTACAATACATTTTCAGTACTGAATTTACTAATTTCCAGATTTAATTTTGTGTCTAACATAACTACAGCTTGTGCACAAACACAGTAATTAAAGATAAAATAAAGCTCTGAAAAAAAACTATTTTAAATAACAAGCTAAAATTCTTTTGCAAAATGCTTCTTCAGGTCAAACAGCCATAAACCAAACAGCAAACTTTTAAATGTTAGAAGTAGTCAAGTGGTACAATTACATAGGCTCATAGGATCCTAAGAGCATAGGAGGTTACTAGGCTATTGGCCCTGAGGCCCTTATGAGTCTAGCCAAGAGTTTAGCCCATGTTTAAACAAGTCAGCACCCTAATCAACCAAAGCCTGAGTACCAGCTTTGTCCCAGCCAAGTGGAGGACAGCCACTGTCATCCCTTCACAAAAAGGTGGAGTGTCCACCAGTCCAGGAAAAATTAGACCCATCAGCTTAACTAGCCTAATCTGCAAGGCCATGGAATGGATTATCATGGATCTCATTAACAGGGACATTGGGAACCTCCAAACACTCGACCCCACACAGTTTGGCTTTGTCAATGGGAGGTCATGTCTGTTAAATCTGGTTGATTTCTTTGAGACAGTCATCAAAGCCATGGACGAGGAGAAGATGGTGCACACTGCCTACCTTGACCTGTCCAAAGCCTTTGACACTATTCCTCACTCGGGCATAGTAGATAAACTAAACTAGGCAACAATCCATATGTTACCAGATGGGTAGCAAACTGTCTCACTGATAGAACCCACCTAATCAAAATAGGGGAAGCCACCTCAAGCAGTAGACCCATAATGAGCAGCGCACCCCAGGGATCCATCTTGGGACCTCTGTTGTTTGGAATATACTTCTCTGAGGTGCAGGCCAAAACCAGTGGGCTATGACTGACCAAGTTTGCAGATGAGTGCAAGATGGGTGCAGTCATCAATTCCCCAAGTGTTGTGGACATCCTCCAAGAGGGTCTCACCCTAACAAATTACTGGTGCCAGAAACATGGCCTCAAAAATAACAACTAGATTTTTGTATATAAGTTAAAACAGTTAAGCATTTAAGTTCAAACAATGTATGCATCTATATCTATAGCATTGTCGCCTCACAGTAACACATTGTCCTGTTCGATTCTCAGCTAGAGCTTATTCTGTGTGGAGATATGCGTGAATGGGCGTACCTTCGTTGAAGGTTGTGCATCAGAGCTGGCAACATGGCACGTAAAAATCTGCTGACAATCGTTACTGGACAGGAGTTCCGCTGTGGCGACCTTTAACCGGGAAAAGCCGAAAGACACAACAACAACATCATATATATATATATATATATATATATATATATATATATATGTGTGTGTGTGTGTGTGTGTGTGTGTGTGTGTGTGTGTGTGTGTGTGTGTAAATCCATTGATGAGAATTAACTTTCTATATTGTCTTGTCTTTGTGTACAATTTCATTTATACCAGGAAACTTGTCAGCACAAAGTCAACAGATCCAGCTATATTCTGCATTCTCTGTTTTCAATACACATTCACCACCCCTAATGTGTTCAGGAATCACTTGAAGAACACAAATTTGAAAGTGTGCTCTTTACTTCTACCCAGTACATGTTTACACAGAGAGCAAGTACTGTGTCTTTAAATATTTAAAGGTTATTCCATGTAATTGTACCACCTGACTGCTTCTAACTTTTAAAAGTTTGCTGTTTGGTTTATGGTTGTTTGACCAAAGGCATTTTGCAAAGGGGCTTTTAGCTTGTCATTAAAGTATTTTTATCAGAGTATTGTTTCATCACTACCCACTGTGTTTGCACACAAGCTGTGTTTATGTTAGACTCTTGCTTTTCTGATTACTACAGAGCACATTTATCTACTATAACAATGTTGTTTTTATCTTATTTCCAGATTGAATACAAATGTACCTCAAAAACATATTTATAAGCAACTATATAAGTGAAATAAAACTGTGAAAAACTATAATTGAAAATAAGTTAAAAACATTGTCTCTGGAAATATTGTAAATAAAATCATACAGAAGCATACCTGAGATTTCAAATGTTTTATAATATGAAATAGATAGATGGATAGATAGATAGACAGACAGACAGAGAAATAAACATTTTAAGTATTCTAACATAAATATAAATAATTTGCAAGTTTACAATAGAAACTAAAAGTTAAAGCACTGTATCTGTGTATGACACTGTATTGTCACTATGCAACATCCATAAAGTACAGCTTTATATATAACACAAGGTTTCAAGACAAAGTGAACAATAGTGTGTTTCAATTGCCAGATTCATTGTGTGAAATGCATAAGACCAGTGTACAAGTAAGCGTACAGAAAATGCAGCTAAATGATTCAGACAGTACAACACAGATTGCAGGTAAACAGTGCATGAATGAGCACTAATAGCAGCAGAGTATATGAAAATGAGCTACAACTCATAAAAGCAGAAGCAAAATTCCAAAATGATGTATCATGTGTACAAAGCCATGTTGCAGTCTGTGAAAAACTGAGGGACTGTCAGTCCAGCCAGATAGAATTTTGTAGATAATTCTATATCATTGTAAATATTAATATAATCCACAGGCTTGTTTTACAAATGTAAAGAGAACTATATTTTATGATTAAACTATATGTTGTACTGAGCTTCAAAAATGTAACTACAGTGCACCCTGCTGGAAGAAAGCTGTTAAGTACGGAATTTACAACTGTGTTTGATCTCAAGCTCAGAGACAGGATGTCTGGGCTAGGAAATTCTTTCTATTGTTTTAAGACAGAGATAATTACTAGATTTTACATGTAAAGTGTCCTTTATTGTTGTAGCTTCCTGGCAGGTGCAACATTACAACGATATGTAAAATTTTAAGTTCTGTGAACCTGGGAAACTTCAGCAGAGGTGTCAAGAATGATGTAATCTGAAATGACTCAGCAGTACTGTGTATTATCAATTTAAGGGCTATCTCAGAAAGAAAGAGGAGCATTTTGTATCTTGTCTTGGATCTAGTAAGAGCATCCACTCACCAGTACTTGCTTGCTCTGTGTGTAAGTAGTATTTAGAACAGTGATTTCTCTTAGAGATAGATAAAAACAGTAAGATTAGACTAGCTGTTTTCTATATTTATGTTAGACTGTCCTACAATATTGTTTTAAAGTATTTCCTGTGATTTCTGAACTCTGTAATGACATTGTGCTGAAGTATTCTTTTGTGTTTTTATTATTTATTAAATATTTTTAAACCTTTCAACTGTGGCTGTTTTGTGTAGAGATAATTTAAGCTCTAAAGTACTTGCGTGTATTTGGTGATACGGTACAAAGCCACTCCAATAGCCTTGCTGTTCGTCACACTTACTAATTGGATAATAATAATAATATTGCACAGTAAAATTGGACACCCTTTGGTAAGGGCCTTTATAGTAGCTGATAAGGGTAGTTGGTGGCAGTAGATTACTACCTTATAGCCTGGGTGGAAGGGGGCATAGCTGGAGAACCTGTGCCAGCCTTCCCCAGGAGTGTCTGTGTGTTTATATATAAACCAAATCTCAAAGTATGTGTGTGTCAGCTACTTGGGCAGGGACACAAAGCATTGGTTGGACAGAGAGAGTACTGGAGGTTTTGGCTTGACTACTCTGCTGAGATCTGAACTCTATAGCTGTGCCAGTAGGGAGTCTTAATGGGGATCTGGAGAGAAAGGAAGAAACCAGCCCCAGACTGACTGTGATCTTTGTGTGCTCTTAAGGGAAATTGTACTTTACTGTGTTTGTACTTGTTATCCTCCCAAGGTGGGCACCTTTCACTGGTGCTAGTGCTGAGGATTGAGGCTTCTTGATTACTGGGCCAGTGCACAGGTGTCACACAGTCAACAGTAAAAGCATGTAACTAGTAGTACAATAAGGTGAGCAATAAACTGCAATATAGGAATATAAATCCTATCAAAATCGCAAGTACATTTGCAGCAATAATTGTTTAATAATAGCACAGCTGTGCAGTAGATATCAACAATGCTTTTGCCACTGCAGATGACTATAGAAATCTGTAAGTACTTGGGAGACGTCAGACAACCACAGAATACATTTTGGATCTCTTGGTTAACTCCATCACATATAGTATTATGTGGAGGTACAGAACACCAGTGGTCAGCCCATTCTAGTATAAACTATAATGATAACAGCAGTGGGCATCCTGACATTTCATACATTACATTGCCTAGTAGGTAACACTCCAGGCATATTACACACACACATATATATATATATATATATATATATATATATATATATATATATATACATATATATATATATATATATAAACTGACCAGTTTAAAATTTCTTAAGATAATATGGGAATTTTCTCCAAGACTGCTGTTTTCATGTACTTGTATTATCAAAGAAATTTCTAGTAGCCTAAACACATTACTTTTTAGTCATCTTTTTTCTGTACTACTCTACATTGTAGGCATAGGATGTTTCATATTTTTGTCAAAATAGTAGATTAACATTTCACTTACTTGTTAAGTAATTCCAATAGTATTTCTAATTGTATGTGCTCTCTCTCTCTCTCTCTATATATATATATATATATATATATATATATATATATATATATATATATATATATATATATATATATATATATATATATATATATATATATATATATTATAAAAGACTGTATCACTTGAAGTTTGAATAAAGAAATAAAAAAGGCAATTCATTGTATCTGCAAAACAACATTCTACCAAATAAAGTATACAATTGGAAATGCATAAAATTATTACACTGTATAATTTGCCAACTACCTTCATTCACTCCTTACTTTTTCCTCACCAGAAGGCTGCTGCAGCTCAAAGAGAGGGCAATTGTTCCACAATAGTTAGAATACATATTGTATTTACTCTGTGGTGACATGCCATCGAATGATTAAGGAGGGTAGGGTGCTGGTAAAGTTCTTAACATGGGAGTGCACTTTGGCTTGGCCTCATGAAAAAAGATATGCTTTGAGGAGATAAATTTTAAGTTTATCCATAAAAAAGACCTTTTTTCATTTGGTCTTTGCATTTAGATGTTCTAATTCACAATATTGTATTAATATAATTTAATTGACTGCAGTCTATATGCAGTGATTTGAGGATCACTAATTCACTGTGTTATAATGGAACTATACTACAGGCCTCAGATAGCCACAGTTTCCACCTGCTCCACATATGTGTGACATGACATGCAGCATAGTACATAACATGCCTGTAAATTATATGGAAAGAATATCATATTATTGGTTGGTAATGGCATTCTAGAGTTATGACCACTGACATTTGTTAGGGGTCCTACATCAGAGAACCAGCAGACACATAGGCATGCACACAACAGGTTATGAAACATTAATCATCATGTACTAATCCTTCTATAGCTGTGATCCAATTGCCTGGATGACTTCTGTGAAGCCCTACAATATGTCTCTGACAGAATGTGGGCAGACATCACAATGTTCTGCACACTGTGTAGCTCACCCTACACACCATGGTCACAGTAGCACCACAGCTAGCCATTTGTGAAGCACATGGTGATGACTATAGCTATGATATAATTTATGATATGATTTGCCACCCAGAAAAATCAAATTAGGCTCAAGCCCAATAGGTGTGATGCACTCTGTTTCCAACTGATTACTACAACAGGTGTACCATCTGTAGTGTTGGGGTATATATGCATGCAACTTTGTGCATAGTAAATGTGGCCACATCTAAAATGCAACAACAGCAGATTGTATGCAATCAGTATTTTATAAATTAAATGCTGTGGTAACGTGGATCTAATCATGTATGGTATCATTATGTCCATAGTATGTATTCAAGGACCAGCACAGCAATATACACCAAATAGCCACACAAAACAAAATGCAATATTCACCTTCATGGTTTTCTTCAATTGGGGTGGTGTAATGTGTACCTTAAAAAGCTCACACAGCTAATAGTCATATGCATGTTCACCTGCCACAGGGGTGGCACTGAGCACTAGCAGAGAAGCAGATGTGCCTACCATTGGAAGTGCATCCTAAAAGAGCTGTAGTCTGAATAGAACTTCCTCAGGACTGATACAAGATGATGGTGTGCAGACATGTGGAGATGATGCCTAGGATTTGGGGGGAGGGGGGAGTCACTAGTCACTGGCCTCAGCTTTGAAGGTACAGAAGCAACATACCCTGGCATATGGAAGGCATTATACAGAAGGGAGCACTGCAGCATGTAGCTAGATCATGGTGTCAGCATTAGATTTAGATGGCAAATCATGATTCAGATGCACATTCATGGCCATATGATACCACAACCATGTACAAGTTCTAGCCTCTATCATAGTGCTTGTGTTCATTGGGTAAAATATAGCTTATGTTATGGTATTTTGTATTACTACTTAAGCTGTCCTGAGGAGCACTCCTGTTGTATGTCTGCATATGTTGCCAGTGTGTCACCAACAGCAGTGTGTCTGTGTGTGTGTGTGTGTGTGTGTGTGTGTGTGTGTGTGTGTGTGTGTGTGTGTGTGTGTGTGTGTGTGTGTGTGTGTGTGTGTGTGTGTGTGTGTGTGTGTGTGTGTGTGTGTGTGTGTGTGTGTGTGAGTAGCATATCTGTAGTGCCAGCAAGGCTATACTACATAGTGGTGAAATGCCTGCCTACCCCACTGTCCTAAGCCTGGCTGTGCAGGTCAACTTGGCTTTGGCCAGTCACTGTGGTTATATCTGCTACAGCTTGTCTGATAACAATATCTGTCATGAAGTCAACAATGGCCAACTCACTTTGCCATCCCCAATCCTGTAACCCAGAAATTAGTCAAAGATACATTTGGTCCTTTTAAGAGACTTTGCCAGGCAGCTTGGTCTGGACAGGCAGAGTACTCTGACATTCAGGCGTTTGAACTGTAGTACACACTGTACTACCACCAGCTATGCTATGTTGAAGCCAAAGCATTTAAGTGAAGCAGCAACAAACACAGACGTGTGAAGGAAGTAATATGTGAAGCAGTCATGACTGCACTAAAATGTATAGCCATGACTGGAAATGTTACAGTGACACAGTAAAAACCAGTATATGTAGGGGTCTGAAATGTGTAGCAAGCTGTGTAATACATGCAGATGACTCACTTTCAAACTGCACTGAGAACACAACAGTAACAATGCATTACAAAGATATCTAAGTATGACAAAGAAGCATGCTTGTACCTAAGAGTTCATCTGACTCAATTTTGGCTCCAAAGATGGAAACTGACAGAATGTCTCTGGAGTGTGAATGAATGTCCCTTCGAATCCTGCCTCACAGTCATACCTCTCAACTGTACAGATTTTTGCTGAATGTCCAGATTTTTGCTTTATATTTTTGGTCTGCTTCTCATAAAATTTTGGTTTCCTGTCAAATCATTTGACAAATCATTGAGGTTTGAAGTCAGAAAATAATGACAGACATTTGAGTTTTCAGACTTCATACCTTTGAAAAAAATTCAAAATTCATGTTAATCCAAAACCTGTTATTCTATCAGCTTTCTAAGTTTGTAAGAACAATATTTAAAAAGTGTCCCTATTTTTGGGCCTTTGTCCCCCTATTACTTATGGCTTTGTCCAGATTTCTTGCTTTAAGAGCTTGAGAAGCATGATCCAGACTCCTCCTGCAGGGGTGTTTCACAAGCCTTGCACTTGATAGAGCCATGCATATCATTGTCTTGGGTATGGCACTGCGATGCCAGCCTTCCATAACCAAAAAATTACTCAGACATGTACAACCAGCTGTGTCTGTCTGTGAGCCTGCTACTTCCTGTGTCCTCCCCTGCCCAGTAGCAGTACTCTGTATGGATGGAGGACAGCTAGCCCCACATTATTTCCCCACTGTAAAGCTCACTGTTTTTCTGCCACCCATGGCCCAGTCTGGAAACGAATGCATTATAATGTACATAGTGCATCACTTGCTACATAAAGGTGCTAGAAATGAGGAGCATACACTGCAGTTACAGACCATTCTGAAAGAGAGAACAAAAGGTGCCGTTACTCACTGACGAGCAGTGACATTCTGAATGCACAGCAAAGTACAGAAACGGCACACTAAATCAAAAGTAAAATAGAAATAAACCACGATACATGAATGAATACCAAACGTTGCAGAAATATAGCCCACATGTTTTGCAAAGATATTGTCTTCACTTATTTTGCCAATATTTTGTCAGTCCAGCATTCTAGAACTCCATTACACAGTGACAGGTCTCATATCAATGAGTTAAAATATTTCAAAAGTATCTTTATTAGTAATGTATTAAAACACTGGAAGACATTAAAATATGCAAAGCCATGTCTCCTAAAATCAGAAGTACTATGTTTATTTGATCTGCAAACCTTACTTACTGGATCTTATTCAATGTATACTAAAGATAGATGGAGGCTGGCTTGATGAAGAAGCGGAATGAAACAGAATGCAAGTGGTGGGTGACCTTATTCTGACTTTCTCACCATCGTCTTCCATCTCATCCACTTCCCCTTCATATTTTCAGCCACTAATGTCCTTATATTTACTGTCAGATTCTTAGAAGAAAAGACACACACACACACATACACACACACACACACACACACACACACACACACACACACACACACACACACACACACACACACACACACACACACACGCATGCACATACACATATACACACACACACACACTTACATATATTTATGTGTTTATTTCAACAAAACTTGTAAGAACATATATAACTTTTCTTTTCTGTGAGCCAGCAGTCAGTGAAGAATAGAAGATTTGGTTATCAGCCTGTAAAAGTCCAAAATTGATCTATTGCAGAAAATTCTTATTCTCTGAGGTAGAGCAGTCTCAAGAGTTAGTACATATAGGTAGTGGGGGTGTGGTAGTACAGCCTCTCACATCAGGATATGCAGTCCCTTCCCCTGCAGAAAAGGTTTAAAATGTGTTTCAGTCAGTTTGACACTTCACTAATACTTTAGAAGACTCACTCTTAATTTTTATTTTATTATTATTTTTTTAGTTCTGATACTTGTAGTATTGAGTCTCAGACTTCCTGATACCTGTAGTATTGAGTCTGAGACTTCCTGATACTTCTAGTATTGAGTCTGAGACTTCCTGATACTTCTAGTATTGAGTCTGAGACTTCCTGATACTTCTAGTATTGAGTCTGAGACTACCTGATACTTCTAGTATTGAGTCTGAGACTTCCTGATACCCGTAGTATTGAGTCTCAGACTTCTGACAGGATGCCAGTTAAACAGATAGAAGATGTTTCCAGCTCACCCTGAAATAGGCATGTCTTTCTAGTGTCTTTACGAGGTGGCTCAGATGATAACAGCTTAATTAAAAGCATAACATAGATGTAGCAAATATTTAACCAATACATCCCTTGATGTATTTTGCATATTTAAAAAAGACCAATACTGAAGTGGAATCAATATCCACAAAAATGGAGCACTTGTACCACAAATGCCATACGTAATTTATAACTAGCCACATGCAGCAGTAACAATAAGATAATAACTCTATGATTCTAAACGGGTATGTGATAGAATATTAGTTTATATATGATTTCAAAAGTTGTATTATTCCTAGACAGTGTGTAAGAAAGACAAAAAGGACATCCAAGAGAAAATCTTGTACTGTTGTCAAGTTTATAAGTAAAATATACAAAAGACAAACTATTCAATATATTATCTCACTTATTACCCTTATATACCATATATCTATATTGCTGTGAATTGTTATGTATTTAATCAGTAAGGATTTATTCACAACCAGTTAGGGTTGATCAAGACGGTGAAATCCAAGTAATCGATTGTTCAGGCTAGGCTTGACTATGTCTTATCACGGCTTTTATAACCTTTCCACTGGATTCCTGATGTTTTAAAACTTTTTTAAATACAAATATCCAAAAAAGTGCAACATAGAGTATTCTGTTCTATATGTAAACAGATTGCTAAAATGGTAACATGAACATAATGCCCATTAATATGACTAATTAGTTCTTGCTTTAGGCTCACTTACTTTATAATGCTACATCAGTAAAAATCACAGGCTGTCTATGTCAGCAGGGAAAGGTCTGTATGTTTTCTATTTCCTGTCATACTAATGCAAGGAAAACAAATGGGGGCTGATTAGGATGACATTCATTTATTTTTGAAGCTGCTGCATGTAGTGACATTTTAAATTAAATTATTAGTTAGAACTCACAATGCATAACACTTGCTGTCTTTTTTTTAAATTTTTGCCTAGACAGATACAACTTATTTGGCTTTGAATTAATGCCCAGTTTAGAAATGCTGTGAAGTAAAAAGGGAAATGTTTTTAAGCAACTTTAGCACAAGAACTCTGGACAAAGCCAAAAATAATGGTGGGGACAAAAGCCTAAAAGTAGGGATAATGTTTAAATATTGCTCTTATAAATTTACAAAAGTTGATGGAATAACATGCATTGTATTGGCATGCATTTTCTGAAGGGTGTGTTACCTGAAACTCAAATGTCTGCCATCATTTACTGACTTCATTCCTGAATGATTTGCTAGAAAACCACACAATTTTATGAGAAGCAGACCAAAAAATACAAAGCAAAAAATCTGGACAGTTAAGAGGTATGCTGGTCGGTAATGACTGTTTAAAAACTGCACCACTTTTTATTTTCAGTGGTGGAAGTGCTCCATTTTTTGTGGATATTGATTCCACTTCAATATTTGTGTATGTTGATGGGTCGCTAAATCATCAGAACATTCAAATTATAGATTATGCTATGATTTGTCACAGCTAGAACATTTGTGAACCAGTTAGTGTTAATTTTACTTATCAGTATATGCATGGGACATTGTATAATTACTTATTTTAAGCAGAATGGCATGATTTACATAATGTTCAACAAACACGTCTCATAAATGATTCAGAAACACTGAAATTGGTTGATACCCTTACAAACTATATATATATATGAATGTGTGTGCGTGTATGTGTAAGACGTAAAAAATTTTCACTCAGTGAATTATTTATGAAGCTTGCATAAAAATATGCATAACTACAATAATTACAAAAAGTATTTTTGCTGTAAGCATATAATATACCTTAGTATTTTATCAGAAATCATTACTCACCAGTGGTCCTTTCAGATATACAAGAGTTTCTGGAACGCAACGCATTATAGACATCTTCATCATAAATATATTTTACCAAGCATGATAGTCTATCAACTTCCAAAAACTGATGTGTGTCTGACGTGGGCATTTCTGAACTGTGCCCATGTACTTTGACTCCACAACATAGGAAACCAATTCCTACATTCCCAATTTTCTCTGTAAATACTTCGTCTTACTCTCATTTCCTGTAAACCATCTACCCTTTTATCATATTTGACCTATTGTCTTGTGTGTGTGTGTGTGTGTGTGTGTGTGTGTGTGTGTGTGTGTGTGTGTGTGTTTTAAGATTTTCTGCATTCTACTAATTTCTTTGGGGAACTAAGTAACTAACTGATTGTTGAATTACAGTGGTATAATTACCACGTATCTAAACTGTGAATGTTTCAGTACTTTATGTAAACAACAAATGGTGAATTTATTTGCCTAGAAGCATCACTCAGCAGTGATTACTGCTAAATGACAAACACATGTAGCCCATCAGGATCAACATGCCAATGGCTTAGTTTGTTGACTGTTTCCTTATATAAATATTAGTGAAGCATACTTCTACATTTTTGAAGGTTACATCATTTTGTAGAGATGACAACTTAGGGGTGATCTTGCCCTTAGAGGTGATTTTTTTCAAAAGCTGTAAGCATCTGAATTATGCCATTGCTATGGCTTCTGGGAAATTATTATCTCAAAATTATCTATATCTCTCTCTTCTACCCCCATTCCCACAGGGTTTGCTGTTTCATGTGAAAGAACTGTGCTCAGCAACAGTGGCCAAGCACGTAGCCCAGCTGAGATACTCCTGCTTTTATCAAACTGCTTTTAGTTCAGTAATTTTAGGTTTTCTGTTCAGTGTTCAGCTATATGGAATAAATGCCAAGTATCTACACACACACACACACACACACACACACACACACACACACACACACACACACACACACACACACAAAAGCCTTGTTTTATATGATTTATTTTCTTCCATTTGTGATTCTTCCCATCCCTTGTCGTATAACACAGCCCCCAAATGATGAATAACTGACTGACGTGCTGCTGTAACTTCTTTTGTTAACAAACCCATGTTCTAAAATGTACACAAGTGTTTTTATAGATTTATTTTCTAATAGCTTTTTCTCCTCTATATCCATTAATCATCAACCCACCACCCCACCCCACTGGTCTTGAGTCCATTCATTAGTGAATGAGCAAACCTACATCCTGGTTAACAGTTTTAACTTCATTGTTTAGAAGCCTTCAGTTGTATGTGGGGAAGTAGTCAACCAGATCACCCATCACTCCTCCAAGGGTAGGCAAGTTGGCACTAAATATTGTTAGAAGCCCTGCTCATACAAAGGAAGATTCATCATTCATATTTTTACATATGTTGATGCATTTGGAGGGTGACAGAAGTTACAATAACTAATTTTTTTGTCATCCCAAACATGAAACTGTTTCCTGCAAAGTTCCCCCCTACAGAGAAAGAGTATTGCACATTTTCTCTTTAGAAAGTAACTTGGTTGATGGTGTGACTGCATGATCTTTGCTGGAGAGCAGTGACATGCAGATTGCATCTTCTGCAGGAGAGGAAGTAACCGGAAATCCACATATTCCTCTGCTTCTGTTTTCATGCATCAGTTTCACATATATTAGTCAAACAACAGCAACACAAAATCAACAAAATTCAGTTAAAATAAGTTCATAGGTGATTACAAGACTAATGACCCTCAAAGGCCTATTAGTTCACCAGTGTTGCAGAATGTCTCTGCATCTGGGTCCTTCAGTGTGATACAGTGTTATCTGATTTATCTGTCTTTACATCATATGGCACTTGGTTCCTGTCCTGTAATGTGTTAGCAAGGACCTACTAGCCCAGGAAGGCTCCCTGCATGCACTGGAACTGTTATTATGCCAGCCTTAGAGGAATTTTAGCTTTATTTTACTGGGAATACATTTAAACACTATAAACAAACATAACTGCATTTCACTGTCAAGGGGTTAAGTTGCAAAGTTTATTATGCCTAGAAAAAATGGGCAGTGTGACAGAACATGTTCATAAACTTTGAATAGCCAGACAGGGCATCCATCATGGGCTTTGGGTGAGGGTTTTTTTTTTAACCAATTGCATTTTGCTTTCAATTGTCTTGGTCCAAAACATTTTTCTGAAACTGCTTTGAATTGCTGATCCAGTATTATGTCTCTGTGTGCTTAATTCTTATGTTTTCATTTAAGTGCTGTTGCCAGGCAGTGAAGCAATGAATATAATCCCTATGCACTTACAGAAGTGTTGTGCCTGCACTGTTTCACATCTTGTCATGAACACTGTCACAGCTTTATCAGACTGTTTATTTAATGTAAAATACTACATACCAGTACTGCATTTAGTACTTGGCTTAAAGTAAACACACTGTAATTACTACTTGAAGATGAGAAAAGTAAAATTCAATATTAGTGCTGGAAAATCTGATGGCTGCAGGTTCTACTCTAACCCCAGGTACCTGAATTAATTTTCTAATGCTGACACTACAGAGTAGCATGGGGGAGCTGCAATTCTGAGGGTGTCATCTTCTCAATGAGACATTAACCTGAGGCCCCCACCTGTTTGAGTTGGTAGTAGCTTAGGTATACGTAAAAGATCTCACAGTGATTATTAAAAAAGGGGGGTATAGAAAGTTCTGCAATGTCCTTAGTGAATATGAATACCAGCTCGTGTCTCCCCTGAAAAGAGGACACTGCCTAATGGGACTAACCCAGTCAACAAACAATAAATAAATAATAAATAAATAATCTACCTGTGGAGGTGGTATATGTCACTGTTTGATTTTTTGATGCAATGGCTGCTACATAGTGGCTGTGGATAATGTGGTCATCACGTTAACTGGATGGGATCTGTAAGTGCAGTGGTGTTTAGAAAGCTGCCTTTTTTTACTCAGCAGTCTACATATTTGTCAGATATGCACATAAGTTCACATTACTTACATTTATGGTAAGTTTGTGGAATGGCAATGTGTTATTAGGGGAAATCAAAGTGAACCATGGCAGGAATCCTTAGAGAAATGAAGGAAAGAGAAAATGTAAGCTTGAGGAAGGCGCTCTGGGTACTGCTAGAAGTAAATGACTTCCAAAAATGTTTATATTATATTTTGAAAGTTCTTGCTGATTCCCTTTTTTGATTTGGATTTTTGGCAATGTTACATATGAGGAAATGGATAAAAAGCAATTTTGTGATTATTGTGAAAACTGAAAATATGTTTTCTTCATTGTAATCTGATGAGGTACAGTGTGGTCATATTTAACCATCTACTTCTTTTAACTCTACCTGATATCTCTCATGTTTACTCTTTGTTCTCAGCCTGCCTTAGCACAGGTAAAAAGTAGATCTTTCTACACTGCACTCATGAGCATATTTGTCCTCTGAAATCCTCATACAAAGTCTAATGACTTCATGTATCAAATGCAATGTGTGTTGTCTATATGTTAGCAGTGATATTTATAAATTGTAAATATCAGCATGTTCTTTATCATTTGCCACTGTCAGCATATCAGTCTGAGTGTTCATACCATCATTTACAATTGTTCTCAACCTAAACACTGTCTGTATTGTATTTGTACTGTTTTGCAAATTTCTTGGAGCTTTTCTCCCCAAGCTTCAGCTGGAAATGGGCACATTTTCTCTTCGGCCTTTCCCAGTAAACAAAGCTATTTTTTTAAATAAATAAATAAATATCTGTAATAAAAACAGCATATTTATCATAAGAATAGAGTAAGTGGTCATATAATTGTATATCAAGTTTTCATTCAAAATGCTGATTAAAAAAAAAAAGAAAACAGAATTATTAGGTCACATTTAGCATGATTAAGAAATAACTCTACATCTGCAGCATTAAACGTTTCTCCAAAGCATTGCAGAATATCTCAAGGCAAGTAAAATAATAAATACATAAGTAAAATAAAATAAATCACATTCACATGTACTACAAAAGATGATTTTACAAATAAAAGTAAACATTTAATTTCAAGTTCTCAACTATGTTTTGAAAAAGAGATGAATTCATGCCCACAAACCAGATGTCCCAGATTCAAGTAGCAGTTTGGGTACTGGAAGGGCTGAGGCATAGCATGGTGGGAATGAGCAGCCACTGCCGGCTCACCCATCCGGGTGGGGGTGGGGGTTGATTGGTGGATTGGACTGCACATAAACCAGGAAGGCATGTATATATGTGCCAGAATGCATGTGGATCCTGCCCAAAGCAGCTACACTCAAGCCACCAGCCTCTACGGGGAGGGGTTTAGTTAGGTAGGGTCTGACATCACATACATGGCAGCCTGCTCCTGACTTATGGCTTAAGGAAACAAATGGGCCTGTGGGCTCTTGCACTAACAGTGAAATGAGTGGGCTGCAGGTCAGTCACTATTGCTGTTCTCATCAGAAGGAGAAGGAATGAATGGGTCAGCTGGGTGTAGGGGCTGGACCTCAAAGATGGTCATGTGGAGTCTCAAAAATAAAATATTTGTTTGAGAAAATGACTTCTGACCCTGATCTGTAAAATATCAGCTGTCATATGAATAAATGCCCTGAAGAAATTGATGTGTAAGAAAAAATGTTGTAAACTGCCAAAGTTAAGATGTTATATTTGCAAAATTAAATGCTGTAGCTGCGATTCCTAGAGATGACTCAAGTGGCGCTGCTGAGCTGGAGGATACTACTTCAGGGGGGGTGTATGGTGTAATTCTGTGGGTAGTATGAGAGTTTTGTCTGTCGTGTCGTTTTCATGAACCTCTATGATGTATAAAGTGGCCTTGTGGCTTTATACTGACTTATGAAGTACAACTCAGTATAGTACGGTGGAATGTAAAAGGGCATCCTACATACAGACAGCCCCTCTCCTGATTCATAAACAGAGTAGCTCCAGATGGATGCCTCATGTTGCAAACTGTAGAATGTGCTCTATAGCTTAGGGCTATACCCATTAGGCAAATACTGTCTAAATGTTGTCTTTTACAATGGGGGGGCAATTCTTGTCCACGTGAGTGCTTCTGTCATCTGGCCCCAGGCCACATAAATCTATCAAGTGCCCTGCCTCTACAGGTTGTAATGTTACATATTTACCATGCTGACCTGGAAGCATATATATTTTATTACAGTTAGCTGTTTTATGATTGCTCTGGTACTATATGCTTGAAATTGTATGCCAAAGTGATTCCACATAAGGCCAGTAAATTTATGCACTGTGATGTGGGATAAGGGGGGGGGGTCCTTGGACAAAATGTATTGCTGCGATTACTCCAGAATATGGGAGGGACATTTCCCTGGGCAATGCACATTATTGTATATCCTCTTGGGAAGTTGGCAGGGACTCTCTGGGCAATAGGCATTGATGAAATTACAGGACATGGGAGGGAGGTATCCCTAAGTAATAAGCATTAATGTATACCTTTTTGGGAAGATGGAGGAATCCTGAAAAACAAGCATTAAGATATTTATTATAATGGATGCAATTGTAGATAATTATTTTATTTATTTATTTTACATTTGTTAAACAGGTATTGTCCAACTGGGCAAGAAGCCCGTTTTCAGTGGAGACCAGGGGAGAAAAGCTCCCAAGCAATGGTTATAAAAGTTAAGATAAAAAGAAAAAAATATATAAACATTGTACAATTGAGTAAAGTTACAAGTACTGATAAAAACTGATAAAAAATAAACATGGTACAAATATGATAAAAATATGAAATATCAAGTTCAGATTACATAGTAAAAAGTAATGATTTTGTGTGTGTGTGTGTGTGTGTGTGTGTGTGTGTGTGTGTGTGTGTGTGTGTGTGTGTGTGTGTGTAAGATTGACCAGCGATGTCATTCATGGGCTCCTCATTCTAATCATAAGAGCAAGGAAAAAATAAAAATAGAAAATAACAGAATGACAGAAGAGCAGAGTGGAAATAGCTTAGCCAGAGGAAGTGCAAGAACATAACCAGTGGGTTTGAGTAGTATTCTAGTAGGTGCAATTTGAAGTTATGCTTATCAGAACAGGACAGAATTTGCTGTGGAAGTGAATTCCAAGCTTTAGATACTGAATGGTTATATAATGAGTCACCATGAAATTTATGAGATTTACTAATATTGAGTAGTAACTTATCAGCTGCCGGAGTGAGATCAGATTAGTATAAGGTTGAACAAGGTCGGATAAGGCTGGACAGTGGTCAGGTTTATGGATAACAGAGTGTGCAACCATTAACTGATTAAGAGTGAGTAAGTGAGGGAGTTTAATCCAGCCAAGTTGTTGAAGTGCAGTACAATGATGTGATCTGTGTGGGAGGTTTGCAGCAAATTTAGCAATTTTATTATAGCAATATTTGAGACTCAGTTATGTTGAGGAGAAAGAGAAACCATGATCATTTGTTCACTGGTTTGTTCCCACTAGTTCTGCAGGACATGGTCAGAGGACACTAAAGGTGGTATTTATACAAGCAGAGGAAAATGGGTCAGGACACTGGGAAAATTTATTTTCTGTTTTCATGAGATGAGGGTTGCATACATGGAGGTATTTTACAATGAAGGTGATGGATCATGGATGAAGGAGATCAGATCACAGGTTTGGTGTCCTTAGATACTGGAATGTCAGAGCATGAGCATAAGGTACAGGGCATTATTATTAGTATGTCAGGTGAAGGTTCACACTACAGTGAGTTCTACTGAATTCAAAAGAAAGAAATACTGAGCAGTAGGCTAACCATCCAATGCCAGGTTTGGATAGCATAAGCTGGCTGTTTCAGACAACATTAAAGGAAAACTCCACCCTAGAACTAAAAAAAATGTTTTTTTCACTCTGTCTTTGTTTCCCAACCTATTTTAACACCTCAAAATCACTCTAACTGCTTTATTTGTAATTTTAGCCTGTTTTCTAAAACATGGCTGCCAATGGGGCTTGCTGTATCAACATGATCTTGTTCTTCTTCAACCCTTTCTCTTTCCCATAATACTTTGTATGACTCATGCCAGACATAAGGAAGTAAGGGATTTGTGAGAGTCACTGTTATTTTCTTTACCTTCTATAAAAGGGCTGCTTCCTTTCTGTCTCTAATCACCCTCAGTTATGTTTGGCTCAGACCTTGTTTTACACTATACTTAGAAATTATATTATAGCTACAGTAAGAACAGTAACTAAATTCCAGGCCTTTGTTCAGGGTTTTCCTTTGTAGTTCAAGAGTAATCGAGAGTCCCTTCCCCCCACACTACTGCAGAGGTGTTAAAACTGTCACTGCACTGAGAAACCCTTGCAGAATCAATTCTTTGTACTATAAACTAAGTTTAAATGCAGTAGTCTGGAGCTATATCCATACCTTTACAGGCTGCAAGGCTTTTGGTATACGTCCTCTGTACCCACTTAGCAGTTGTACTTTGTCCTTTCTGTAACAGTAAAAAGGTGCACTGTAACCCAAGAACAGGTGAGTTACAGTCTTGGACAACTCTGGCAGTATAAAAATGTCTCTAGAGGAAATAGTTTTAAATAACACCCCAATACACTGAAGATGGGTAGTATTATCTTTAAAAGAATACAGTGATAATCCCAAGATCACATTAGTCTGCTCTACAATGGCATTATTTAACATAATCTGCAAGTTTATAGGTGTATAGTGGATGAACACTGGGGCTTTTATAAGCCTAGCTAAGCCTCCCACTTATGTGTCTTAGGAATTATTTTAAGGAGAACATGTAAGCTATGGCAAGATTTACAGGCTGCCTCTGTCTATTGGATTCCTAGGTGTTAGAACCAGGGATGTATTTCTGACTTCCCATCCATTGGCCAAGGTTTGTTTTGAAAAGGGTTAGAGAAGAGCTCTGTTTCACATGGATGGGAAGCCTATTCCAGAGCTGTCTGAGATGTGTACCTGTCCCTCCAACATGTCCTATTTATGTCACAAGCAAAGTTAAATACCTAGATTAAGGAATTCTGATGCTATTAATTTTCTAGGTATGTAAAAGGGTGGGATCCAACGATGCCTTGTATGCCAGACATAGACTGCCTCTCAACAGTCTATAGGAAACAGAGTATAGAGATAGGGCTTTAAAGTGATCAACACAGCACATGCTGTTTACACCCTATGTTCTTTTTTGAGGAATTTCAGTGGAAGTTCTAGTTTAGAGGTTCATAGATTCATAAGTGATTACTATGCTAAGGGTACAAGAGCCTTTACAAACCCAGCCAATAATATCCAGGACATGACAGTATTATATCTTAATTCCCCAGATATGGGATGGGGTAGTATCAGGGTAGTGGGTCTTTGGATGTTGGAGCCCTGAGTCATTTTACAGACTGCATCTGTCCATAAAGGACATGATCAGTAACCCAGGAGTGATTTTACTGTTCCCCATCCATTTATCCAAATTCTTTTTGAAGGGAATGAGGGATGGGCTTTGTTTTACAAAGATGGGAAGTTTATTCCATAGACAATGTAGCCTTTGGGAGACAAATCTGTCTCTCCAGCAAGTTCAGATAGAGTCACAAATAAGGTTCAGGTCCATGGAACACATAACCCTTGTATCATTTTTCTTGTGAATATGTACCATTTTTATCAGGACTGGATTAGAGAATGTCTTTTAGGTCAGGCAAACATCACTTCTCAATAAATTATATGAGATGGAGTAAAGGGATAGGGCCTTTCGTCAGTCTACATAAGACATATGTGTCTTACGCTTTCTATTTTTTAGATAGAAACCTCTGGAGACACTCCAGTTGGTGTAAGTGCCTGGTTAGGTACATGCAGAAAGGAGCATTGTACTCAATTATGGGCCTGATGAGGGCTGAGTACAATGACACTGTGACTTCCTTTGATTTTGATGCCATGCCTTTAATTATAAGTTGAGGCACATAGAAGGATTTCCTCACTACCATAGCTAGCTGGTGGTCAACGTTTAGGTTACACTTTATCTGTGTTCCTAGGCTCCTCACCACTGGGTGTACTTTTAGGGGCGTGCTATTAATATTATAATTTACAAAGATATCTGATTTACCGAAGGGTATGATTACACATTTTTTATCATTTAGTCTCAGACCATGGTTTTGTTGCATGTGTCTGGTCAGATAAATACCAAAGGGGGGCATTGAGCTAAATGACGGGCCTGATGAGGGCCAAATACAGTAGAATGATGACTTCCTTGTACCTAGATGACATGCCCTTAAAATCTCCTACTGAAAACACTGTATACTCTTGAATAAGGCTAGATCCATGATCCATTATCCATGTGTTGGCATAGTCTTGCTAGGGGTTTATTTGGTCAACATCATGTACTGATGTACTTACTGCACCAGTTTTGATGCCATCATCATATATGGGAGGTGAGTGTTGGAGGAAGTAAAGTAGAAATAAGGTTAAATATAACTGGACACAAAAGAGAGCCTTGAGGAACTCTGCTACTCAATTCTTTTCTGTCTGATGGATGACTCAAAAGAAATACTCGATGAAAAAATGTTTTTCATCTCTTGTTTACCCACCTAGTGATAAAAGGTTTGGCTTGATGTGATATTAAAATGTTAATAATACAATTGTGGAGAATTTGACATAGCTCTCAACTGCCCAGATTTTCACAGAATGCCCAGATTTCTGACTCATATTTTTGGTCCATTTCTCATAAAATTGCAGCTTTCTGGCAAATCACTGGTAAATCATTGAGGACTGAAGTCAGAAAATAATGGCATTTGATTTTCATATCCTACAGAAAATTCATGCTAATCCAAAACCTGTTCTATCAATTTTCTAAGTTTATAAAAGCGATATTTAAAAGGTGCCCCTATTTTGGGCCTTTGCATCCCCATTATTTGTGGATGTGTGCAGATTTCTTGCTCTAAGAGGTTGAGAGGTATGGCAAAGAATCAAAGGTGTTAGCAGAGTCTAAATAAATTATTATAATCAAAAGACCTAGATCTAGGGCTGCAGACACAGGTTTGTAAAAATCTACAAAGCTTGTCAAGGTTCATTTCTTTTGGAGAAAACCATGTTGTAAATGGTCCAACTGCAGGCTGTGTTTATGAGCAGACTTTAAAACACTTACTAGGTGGCTCTCAAAACATTCAAAAAGAGCAGATGTTAAGCTTATTGAACAATAATTATTTATTGAATTTGTACTCCCCATTTATGAACACAGGCTACATTAATCCCTGAAACAAAAGGGTACTAAATATTGATATCAACGTTTCGATTTTACTTCTTTTATTAAATTTAAGTGCCCAGTATATAAATGTAATGCTGGATCTGACACTACCCTTCACCTGTAATACCAAATATCTAACTTTTAAGCAAGGCATACAGCTTAATCCTGTGTACAGCACTCTGTCCTTTGTTTCCTATCTTGCATGCTCTTCCATTGAGTAAAAGGATTACTATATCAGCTTAAGCACTGCACTACCTGCATCCACTGTAGCTATTCATCTTAAAACTGTGCATCTTCCATTACAGAACATTGTTACAACATAACCCAAATTAACTAGCTAGGAGTCCAATGCAGGGCCAACATAGGGCTCTGTATTACTGCAAAAATGGATGTTCACCCCAGCTAATGCCCTCGCTTTTATTATTTATATATAACTTTCCCCACATTAGTCCTCATCCCAGCAAAGAGTACCCTTGTTATTCCCTTACACAAGTTTACCAGAACCAGCAAAGCCTTCTATGTATCTGGACCAAGACATTTGTATTTTTATATCAGAAGTGAATATGTACTTTAAGATTACTGTCTCTTGCTCCTGTTTGTCTCAACCCCACTTTCCTCCTTGAACTATACATCACCCATCCTTAGCTAAACCTAACCCATTCTGCTGCAGATGCAGAGCCAGCAGCAGGAGCAGCAAATGAGTCAGATATAAATAAGAAACAATTATCATAAATATGCTGCTATTTCCTAACTTTTGATATTTGGTTATATTATGCCGCTTATTCACTTAACTAAATATTGTAAATTACTTTCATGGATTATAACTGAGTCTAAGTATAGCTCTTATATAAACTGTGCTCCAGATTTGTGTCTAAAATGACTGTGAAAATGCATATACTTAAACAGTCTACACATATAAAGAAATAAGCAAATGTACAAACAAATAAGAAGAGGTGAGTTTAAAGCAGCAAAGCCCTCTAACAGCCTAATTCCATCCTATACATTGAGATGACTTGAGGTGTGAGGGACTGGGAAAAATTTTAAGAAACATTGAGGGATAATCCACATAAAGTACTCAAAGTGTGCATGTCTGTGTTTGTGCATGCATTATTCAAAAAGAGCAGATGTTAAGCTTATTGAACAATAATTATTTATTGAATTTGTACTCCCCATTTATTTTTATTTATTTATTTTTTTATTTTACATTTGTTGACCGGGCTAGTCTAGCTGGAGATAATTCCATTTTCAGTAGCGGCCCGGGGAGAAAAGCTCCACAGAACTAAGATACATACAGAAAAACCATCATACAAAAATAATAATAACAATAATGATAATAGAGTTAGTAATAGAGTTTGCCAAAAACAAAACATGCAAACCCTTCAATGGAAAGTACTACTACTTGTGTTAATTACTATAACATACAATTACAGTCTAGATGACATTATACAGGTTGACATATACTTATCAGAGGATGAAAGCAAGGATTGGAGGTAAGGAAAGTAGAGTAAAAAGAAAAAAAGGGAGAAAAGGAAAGGAATTGAATGTGGAAAAGAGAGCAAGTTAAGGTGGAAACAGGTATAGAAGCAGAGGGGGTAAAACAGGAAGCCAAGTAGAGAAAAGAGAAAGGAGTAAGAGAGAAAAGTTTTAGAATTAGGGAGTACTAGTGGAAAGTTAATCAGGTTTATTACAGGAACAAAGCCAGTGATTTTGGAAATGCAGTTTAATATTTTGTTTGAAAAGAGGCAATGATGTAATATTTGTTATATTAGAAGATAACAAATTCCATTTTTTCCCTACCGCATTGGTAAATAGTGAGTTGCCAGCATTGTTATTTGATTTTATTGTACTTGTTAGGAGTTTACTAGAAGAGCGGAGAGAGTTGAGATTGTTATAGGGGATTATGAGTTGTGAGAGTATTGGGGTATTATTAGGTTGGTACAGTATTTTATGGGCAATAGAGAGTTGTTGGATTATAAGATAGTTTTGAAACTCTAGCCAGCCTAGAAGTTTTAAGTTAAGACAGTGATGGGTTTTATAGGGGTTACCAGTAGCGAAGCGGGCAATGTTATTATAGCAGGTTGCCAGTTTGTTAAGGTTGGTTTTTTTGAGGTTGGTGAAGATAGGTGAAGCATAGAGAAGAGTAGAAATAAGATGGGAGTGAGCAATCCTTGTTCTAGTAGAAGGTGTAAGAAATGGTCTAATTCGATATAAGGATCCTATTTTTCTGTTAACTAGTTTTATGGAGTTGTTAATGTGTTGGTCGAAAGAAAGATTATTGTCTATGGTAATACCTAACAGTTAGTTGAAGTGTCGGGTGAGATGACAGTGGCATCGTTGGAGGAGATGGAGAAATGTAAGGGGGAGGCCCTGGATGTGGGTGTAAATAGAAGAAGTTTAGTTTTTTTGGCATTTAGTAAGAGGAATCGACTAGAGAACCATGTTTCTACGGTATTAAACACCTTTTGGGTGAGAGAGATAAGTTCTGGGGTAGAAGATGCTGAGCAGATAAGAGTAGAATCATCAGCGTATTGAATGCAGGTTGCTTGAGGGATTGCTGTTTGAAGATCATTAATGAAGAGGGAGAAGAGAAGTGGGCCAAGGATAGAGCCTTGTGGTATGCCAATAGAAATGGGCAAAAGTGAAGAAGTGTGGTTATCCCAAAGAACTGCTTGTTTTCTGTTTGTAAGGTAGGATTTAATCCATTTGATGGCTGGGATATCAAATGAGAGGGATTCAAGAGTCTTAAGTAATAAAGAGTGGTTGACCATATCGAATGCTTTGGAGAGGTCAATGAAGAGGGCAGAAGAGAGTAAGTTGTTGTTGCGGTTCCGATTAATAGTATCTACAAAGGAAAGCAGGGCAGTGGTAGTACTGTGATGTGGTCTAAAGCCATGTTGACAGTTTGCTATTATGTTATGAAGAGAGAGATATGAACACAGACTACATTAATCCCTGAAACAAAAGGGTACTGAATATTGATATCAACGTTTCGATTATACTTCCTTTATTAAATTTAAGTGCCCAGTATATAAATGTAATGCTGGATCTGACACTACCCTTCACCTGTAATACCAAATACCTAACTTTTAAGCAAGGCATACAGCTTAATCCTGTGTACAGCACTCTGCCCTTTGTTTCCTATCTTGCATGCTCTACCATTGAGTAAAATGATTACTATATCAGCTTAAGCACTGCACTACCTGCATCCACTGTAGCTATTCATCTTAAAACTGTGCATCTTCCGTTACAGAACATTGTTACAACATAACCCAAATTAACTAGCTAGGAGTCCAATGCAGGGCCAACATAGGGCTCTGTATTACTGCAAAAATGGATGTTCACCCCAGCTAATGCCCTCGCTTTTATTATTTATATATAACTTTCCCCACATTAGTCCTCATCCCAGCAAAGAGTACCCTTGTTATTCCCTTACACAAGTTTACCAGAACCAGCAAAGCCTTCTATGTATCTGGACCGCACATTTGTATTTCTCTCTTTTATATCTGAAGTGAATATGTACTTTAAGATTACTGTCTCTTGCTCCTGTTTGTCTCAGCCCCACTTTCCTCCTTGAACTATACATCGCCCATCCTTAGCCAAACCCAACCCATTCTGCTGCAGATGCAGAGCCAGCAGCAGGAGCAGCAAATGAGTCAGATATAAATAAGAAACAATTATCATAAATATGCTGCTATTTCCTAACTTTTGATATTTGGTTATATTATGCCGTTTATTCACTTAACTAAATATTGTAAATTACTTTCATGGATTATAACTGAGTCTAAGTATAGCTCTTATATAAACTGTGCTCCAGATTTGTGTCTAAAAATGACTGTGAAAATGCATATACTTAAACAGTCTACACATATAAAGAAATAAGCAAATGTACAAACAAATAAGAAGAGGTGAGTTTAAAAGCAGCAAAGCCCTCTAACAGCCTAATTCCATCCTATACATTGAGATGACTTGAGGTGTGAGGGACTGGGAAAAATTTTAAGAAACATTGAGGGATAATCCACATAAAGTACTCAAAAGTGTGCATGTGTCTGTGTTTGTGCATGCACTCACGTGTGTGTGTGTGTGTGTGTGTGTGTGTGTGTGTGTGTGTGTGTGTGTGTGTGTGTGTGTGTGTGCGTGTGTGCACGCGTGTCTAAGTAGAGGGTAGTTTAGTTATGCTGAAGGGCAGTCAGAAATATGGGATGAAGCATGGGAAGGGAATATAGGTACGGCAGGCCCAGATGTCAAAGTTCCCAGAGAGGGAGTACAAAATGAAATTGATTGACTTTATGGAGCTCCATGATCTAAACTGAATGCTTCCTCAGATACCAAAATAAATGGTGTCAATCTCTGGCTGAACAGTATGTTTCCTAGAAACTGGAGTTGTACCAAGCCATTGGAGGAGACTAACAGAAGATCTGTTACACTACAGTATGTCTAAGAAGAACCTCACTTTCATGTTAGGAAAACCCATGAAAAATATTCTGCAAGACAGAATGCTGCTGCTGCTGATTTTGTTGCAAATGAGCTGCATGCCTTCATGCAATAAAGATTTTTTCATTCCAGACTTGTACTCAATGACCAGTGAGGTAAACCAGAGTTAGCCTGGTGCTTATGGTGCCTCTGGACTTCAGTAATGGTCATCATTATCATCATCATCATCGTAGTCGTTGTTGTCACCCTCCTTTTTCCATTTCCATATAGGGCTGGGGTGTCTTCACAACCATTTTTGAAAACTCTCTCATTTCAGGGCCCCTCTCCTACCTTCTTTGGCAGCCTTGCCTGATTTTCGCAGGTCTTCTTTAGCGCAGTCTATGCATCTCTTGACTGAATGTCCTTGTTTCCTTGTTTCCTCTTGCCTTCTTCCTGCTTCTCTCAATCTTTCTTTAACAAATCATCTTCTGCTTTCCTGCACATGTGACCAAAATCTGCTGTCCTTGACCTTCTCTGTGTTAAGGGCATAAAAATGGACTACAGAATAGGGAGATAAAAAGGAAGCTACTGAAATCACTAAGGCGAGAGAAATCATTGTCTGAAGAAAAGCCAGAAAGCAGACATGACACAGTGCTGGGACCAGCATATTTGCTTTAGATATCACACTAAGTTTGGGAGTAAGATCAACCTGCTCACTACACAAACACTGCAAAATGGCCATCAAAGGTGGAGCCAGACTTCTGACAACCTTGTGCATCCATATAGTGTACAGATCTGAGATTGCTGGAATTTAATACAAAAAACTTTATTCAAGTGAGTATGGAGAATTCAGGGAAATTATTACTGATAGTAAGGTGGCCCAAGAAAGTGATCAGACAAGGTTAAGGATGTTAATGCTACAATAAATCTTAGGCTGACACATGCAGTGTACTATGAAATTGTTGTGGCAATACTCTATTGTACAGATCACTGACAATGACGCATCTGCTATACTGTATCCTATTCTACAAGCAACACATAAAAGTGAGTTTAGACTGGTATAAATCACTTACAACTTACACCTTTTATCCCCCCTTTTATTTTAAGAAAATTACAAAGAAAGACCTTGACCTCGTACTAGGAAACATACTACTGGATGTACCCCCTGGTGCAGACGACCTACTCCCTCAGTTTATATCACTTTGCAAAGACTTCCGTACCACACCTATTCTCCATATTTATAACTTCTGCTTAACTCAAAATACAATGCCACACGTGAAAAAACTGCTCTTGTTAAAACCTTTCTCAAATAGCCTCAGCCAGAAAATGCCTCCCACTTCTGCCCTATCTCCACCCTCCCTACACTTCAGAAAATGCTTGAAAAACTAATCTACAACTGATTATCCGCTTACATCCAGCAGTAATATCTTCTCACTATTAAAAAGCATGGCTTCTGGACTGGGTGAAGTATAATGAACATGGATAAACAAATCCTTTCAGGAGCTCTCTTCATTGACCTTACCAAAGCTTTTGATCTTATTGACCTGCTCCTTTACTCTCGCCAAGAAATCGGGGTTAGCCCAACACTGTCACCTAGTTCCAACATTTCTTAACAAATAGGTATTTTAAAGTCAAAATAGGCTCATTCCTCTCACCTCATCACCCCTTACAAGAGGAGTGCCCCAGGGATCCATATTCACCTCACTGTTGTTTTCAATTTTTATTAACAAACTTCCCTCTGATCTCCCTCACCTTCCTATCTCTCTTTATGTAGATGATATGGCTATTCTTTAATCCAGTCCCTCACATTGAACTATTCAAACCAAGCTTCAGTCTGACCTCCACTCCCTTAATTTTTTTGTCTAAACAACCATAAGCTACCCCAAACTCCTCCAAAACAAAATGTATGATATTTGAACTTCATAAAAGCTGAAACAAAAACCTAAAAAATCTCAACACTGCAGATCTCACTGGTTCACCTAATAGAAACAACCACATTCTTTACTTAGGATTATAGTGAGGCCAGTCACTTAACTTCCAAAGCCACATTGAAAACGCCAGGAAAAAGATTGACTCTGTTTCATTCTGGTCCTGGAAAATATCTCCTTCTTTCTTCAGACTAGCTAGAGCTGCAATAGGCAAAGGAGTCCTCCTTGCTCAACTTGAATATAGGCTCCCTATCAAAGCCACAGCCTCTAAAAAACATCATTCATTCTACAGTCCACTGAAAACAAAATCTGCAGATTAATTTTGAATTCAACCCCTCCACTCCACCCAGAACACCACTGCATGACTCTCTCCAAAGCCAAATGGCTATCAGTCTTCCACAGACTACTGGCAAACAGCTATGTATTATGAAAGCTGATAAGGGTAAGAGATTTGTTTTAATGGAAGGTGACAAATATAGCATAGCCATTAAAACTTTGTCATCTGATACATCCTGTTACAAATTAGTCATTAAGTATTACGTTATCACAATTTGTCAAGCATGATTTGATACTTTTGGATTTGTTAAATCAAGGTTTATTTGATGCAAATACTTTTCAGTTTGCTAGTAATGATCATCCTACATTAGGTACATTTTTTTGAGATTCCTACAATCCATAAAAATGCTTCCAATCCTCCATTTAGACCCATTTATTTAGACAGTATATTAAATCCAGTAGTCCAAAAGTCTAGGTTTTATTTACAAGACTCATGTGTATGCCTAGACCTGCTTAAGATCTGTCAGTTTTGTGGTACAGAAACCATGCTCATAACAATTTATGCCATTGCATTATATACTGCTACAGACTGGGAGATAGAAATTGACTATATTTGTATGTATTTAAGTAAATGTACTGATCTAGAAAATGTTCAGATTAATATGATCTGTTTATTATTGCAAGTAGTTCGTACAAATAATTTTTTCACTTTCCAGAATGGTATTTATCGGCAATTAAAAGTGTGGCAAAGGGTGCTAGAATGGCCCCTGTATTTGTTAATTTAGTTATGGCATAGTGGGAACTGGATTTTCTTACTAAGCATCCACTTATTAATTTAATGAATTTTTATAGACATTATATAGACAAGTTGACTTTTTATGGAATGGCACTTGGACTGAATGTTTGGAGTTCTTTGATGACATTAATCTCAGTACCAATTTTTTTTAAATTCACATTAGGGTCCCATGGTATTTTTGCCAGTTTTCTGGACCTTATGATTCATTTGGATGTTGAGAAGGCTGCATTTCAAAGTTTTATTTATAGGAAGCTGACATTTGTTAATAATTACCTACACTTTGATAGTTTACTTCCAAACTTTATTAAATGAAATGTTGTTTGTGGACAATTCATCAGACTGAGTAAACTTATCAGTGTAGATGACATTTTTCTGCAAGAATGTGCTTTTGTAAAATCCTTATTTTTGAATAGAGATTATCCTAATGAAACTTTATGTAAGATTTATGAAGAAGTAGTCTTCTATAGAACTAGTAACTTTCAACCCATTTTAAAATGTGAGTATTGTAAAAACATGTTGGAAAATACAATATCTTTTCATCATTTCTTTGTCTTGACAATACATATGTTTTCTATTAAACAAATCATAGTGGACAATTGGAAAATTATACAAGGCAATTTAGAATTGACTCAAGTCATTGGTTCTAGTCACAATTTTACATATAAGAAAGTTGTTTCCTTAGCTGAAATTGTTAATGCCATTAATAATGTAAAATTTATAGATAGTACTGGTCCCTTGGTATTTATAGTTGTTGGGCCTGCAGACAATGCAGATATATTCTTAATAGCCAGAGTTGTTTGATAAAAAGTACTGGCAAGGTTATTTATAATGAAGCCAGATTTAACTGTAAATCCAGAAATGTTGTCTATTTGGCATTATGTGACACCTGCGAAAAATTTTCTGTTGTTACCAACAGATCTTTGGCAGAAAGATTGTATGAACATGGACTTGCTGTTAAAAACAAGGATTTAAACAATGCTTTAGCTTAGTATAGCTTAGCTTGCAGTCCATTTAAGAAATTTGTATTCTTTGTGGTTGACACTTTGAATCAGGTGGACCATGGAGCATGCTTGAATGCAAAGAAGTGGCAGATTTTATTAAATGCGAATAAACCTCCAGGCTTAAATGATAACATCAGCATCAAATATTTTTTAAAAGTATCTTGTACTTGAAGTATTATTATATTTTATTACAGTTTCCATTAAAGTTTTGCATCTATTTTGTATGGAATTGATTAGTCAACTTGAATCATATGACTATTTACATGTATTTTTAAACCATGTAAAAACATTGTTTCTTTTGGTATGATGAAGTTCCAAATATTTATAAAACAAAAGCGCTTACCTAATAAATGTATTTGCCTTATTTTTTTGTTTTTGTTTTTGTGGCTTGCATGTGAATTTGCTTGCATTTTGCCGTTGTAATTTTATTTCTGAAAATGTAAGCTTACTGGATTCTTAAGATCTTCAAGTGATGGCTTAAGTTTTAGTGAGGAAACAATCCTGTTTAATTATCCTAGAAGATTAGTTTGTAACACTCCTCAGGGCTAGGCGACTGCTGAACTGAAATGGTTGTTAGAAGAAGAAATATGATTTTGGTGTCTTGATTTTCATTGCATACAGAATAGCAGACTACTCCATGTGAAAGGTCTGTGGCAGAATCAGACTGTATTCAGTGATGTACCAGGCAGAGTCAGGCAGTATTCAGTGATGTACCAGGCAGAGTCAGGCAATATTCAGTGATGTACCAGCAGAGTTAGGCAGTATTCAGTGATGTACCAGGGTTATTCAGTGATGTACCAGCAGAGTCAGGCTGTATTCAGTGATGTACCAGGCTGTATTCAGTGATGTACCAGGCAGAGTCAAGCAGGTCTATATTACATTGTTGAACTTCAAAAAGTTCAAATGATGTAATATCGAACCCTAATATCCGAAACACTAAAATAGCGAACATAAAGAACAGCAATTTTTTTCCCCAGGGAAAAAAATCACTGTTCCCTGTCAAAAAAAAAAAAACCCTGGAACCTGAAACTTAACCTAAAGTGGGAGGCTTCACCCCCCACACCCCCCACACTCCCCCTATTAAATATACCAACTCTGACATCACACCACAGTGGAAATAGCAAAGCCCCGAAAACAGCGCACCAATTTTTTCCACTGGGAAAAAAATCGATGTGCTGTGGCTTCGCTATTTTCAGGTTTCGGACTTTCAGGTTCGATATTACATCATTCAAACATGTTGCAGTTTGATGATGTAATATAGACTCAAGTCAGGCATTATTCAGTGATGTACCAACAGAGTCAAGCATTATTCAGCATTATACCATGACCCCCCATTAATATTCCAAAATATGCACGCTGATTGGTCAGCGTGCACATTGTAAATCGACTTATACTAATGGAAAAAGGTCCGGTCGCCCGGACTTTTTCCATTAGTATAAGTCTTTTTTAAAACACTGTCTCGCTATGTTAAAGGAGTTTAACATAGTGAGACAGGTTTAAAAAAAGCAACAGAGATCTCCGTTGCTTTTTTAAAGCTGTCTCACTATGTTAAACTCCTTTAACATAGTGAGACAGTGTGTAAAAAGCAACGGAGATCTTGCTTTCTCCGTTGCTTTTTTTTTAAACCTGTCTCGCTATGTTAAATGGGTTTAACATAGCGAGACAGCTTTAAAATAAGCAATGGAGATCTCCGTTGCTTATTTTAAAGCTGTCTCGCTATGTTAAACCCATTTAACATAGCGAAACAGCTTGTAAAAAGCAACAGAGATCTTGCTTTCTCCGTTGCTTTTTGCAAAACTGTCTCGTTATGTTAAATGGGTTTAACATAGCGAGACAGCTTTAAAATAAGCAACGGAGATTCTCCGTTGCTTTTTTTAAAGCTGTTTCATTATGTTAAACCCATTTAACATAGCAAGACAGAAAAAAGAATAGGAGATCTTGCTTTCTCCCTTGCTTTTGCCCACAGCTCTAATGTACTGCGTAGGCATACGTATGCTCAGTACATCAGAACTGCCGCAGAATACCAGACAGCTGCGGAAGGGCAGCAAGGAGGCATTATACAATGCCATTATTTAAGAAAAGTAATTTTTTTCCCTTAAATAATGTCATTGTATAATAGCAATAACCCACTTATGGGTGTGGGTAATGCTGGATTCACCCATGGTTGGCTTTGTTTGGCCACTCGGGCTTCACCCTCGTGACCAAACCACGCCAACCGTGGATAAATCCAGCATTACCCACACCCAGGCATGGGTTATTGCTATATTATACCAGGCAGAGTCAGACAGTATTTAGTGATGCACCAGGCAGAGTCAGGTAGTGATGTACCAGGCAGAGTTGGGCAATATTCAGTGATGTACCAGCAGAGTCAGGCAGTATTCAGTGATGCCCCAGTCTGTATTCAGTGATGTACCAGGCAGAGTCAGGCATTATTCAGTGATGTACCAGACAGAATCAGGCAGCATTCAGTGATGTACCATGCAGTTACTGTCTCCAAAGAACCAAGAACCATTCTACTACTAGACTAGGTGACATTTAGGCCACATACATTTTTGGAGGGTATACCTCAAAAAGAATGACAGGATAACAGAAGAATCAAACGTGAACAATTAGGAAGTACAGGGGTGCAAGATGTCCACAGTTTGGGTATAATTACAGTACTTAATTTGTTTGTGGCCAGGAGAAGAGAGGGAACAGAGAAGGCATCATCAAAGCAGGCAGAATTCTAAGACAAGAATGGTTACAGTATATGTAAAAGGGTTATGTGAGTTGAATTCAAGGGAAAAAAAAAGACATGGTAAGTGAGATTGTGACTACCAAATTAAGCGGGCTAGTTTCAAGTGTGAGGTATACAAAGGTGGGTAATGCACTGAATATGCTTACTTTAAGAGGGGAAGAACATAATTATGGGGAGGTAATGAAGCGTGAGTGGCACAAGTGAAATACACTGGGTGTTGGACAGGAATAGAGTTGTTACTTAGGTGCTAACTTTGAATTGGGACAAGATCAAAAGTTGTGTGTCCTCCTACTGGGTAAGTTATATGTGTTCACAGAAGTTAAAGCCTGTTACACCTCATTATTTAATTATTTATACAATTTATTTACTGGGGTACAGCACTGATCCCACTGGAACTATTTCAGTCTAAGCCCAGAATGTGAACACAACAACACGTGGAAAAAAATATACAATAAAAAGGCACTCTAAAAACAAAGTAATAGATATTATACAATAGAAAATGATTTAGAAAGGTAGTCAATAGAAACCTGTATGTGCAATATTTACATCAGTTAGAGTAGTGACATATTAGGAGTTGGAGAAGACATACTATAGTGAAAATGATAGGCAGTATGTGTAGGAGATTAGGGAGGCTAGGTCATGTGACCTGAAGCAGAGCATTTATAACCAGCTTGTGCAGTGAGATGTTCCTTATTTTGCGCCCAAAAGGAGAAGTAAAGAAGTGTTTAAGATTTGAGGGAAGATCCTTCCAGAGCTTGGGTACAAGGGTGGAAGGGGAGTGGTTAGAGCACTGAAGCATGCAAGAGAGGCCCAGAGTAGCTATGACTTCTAACGTTGTATGTTGGAGGCTGTCTAAGTAAGCTAGATGAAAGAGAAGAGTAGGAGTTTTCTTTCAGGGGCCAGAAAAGTTGGCAGCCAAGGAGTAGGTTGGCTCATTGCTTTGGCTAGTGTAAGACAGTGGTGTTCATACTTTGGGGAAAGGGTAATGAAGCAGCAGATGGCACTGGAGATTGTTGGATGGTGCTAGAATTTCTTTTAGAAGCAGATGCTTGAGCAAGTTAGGCTAGAATAATCCCTTTGCCAATATCATTTCTTGTTGGGCAGGAAAGGAAAGAGGAGATTTTATTAGCCCAGAACAGTAAGGAATTAATCTTTTTCTGGGCGTTTTCAAGGTAATAGTGCAAGTTAAATGAGGGATCAAGCCAGACATCTAGGTATCTAAAGGTGATACCCTGTTCAATGGCATTGTTAAAGTGGTCAAGAATAAGAAGTGAGTTGGGTTCTTTTGCCTTTTAGTGGAAGTTCCAAAAAGCATAGTTTTACTTTTTGAGGAGTTAAGTAATACTATTTTTACTATTGAGCCAGTTAAAGAGGAAGACAAAATTGCAAATCATGTTGAATTGAGTGAGGTGTGTGGTTGGAGCCGAAGATAACCATGTCAAAATTGGTGAAGGTTGAGTATAATCTTATTTATAAAAATGGAGAAAAGAAGAGGGGTGAGTATAGAGACTTGAGGGGCTCCTTTAAGAAAGGGAGTAGTGGCAGATGTACTGTTGCTAAAACTTACTGAGAAATGTCAGTTGGATAGATAATTTTGGAATCAAAGACTAGTTTCAGGGCTAATCCCAATGTCAGTCAAGTGATTAAATAGGATTGGGTGGTCAGTCAGGACAAAGTCTCTAATAAGGTCTATAAACATAGCTCCAGTAAGGTGGCCTTTGTCTTTAACTAAAAGGGTGTGATCAGTGAAGGTCCAAAGTGAATAACTGGATCAGAAACCATTTTACATGGAAGAGAGAGAATGCAATAATCTGATGTACATTGAGTATTGATTATAGTCCATTTTTTCTAAGATTTTCCCAAGAGTGGGGGGAATGGAGATTGGGTGGTTATCACTGGATAGCTTGGGTTGTTTTTTGTTTGCGAAGAGATATGATTTTTGCTGCTTTCCATACATCAGACATACAATTTCAAATTAAATAAAGAATGTAGATATATAGCAGAGGACTAAAAATGTACTCCCTACTTTGGAATATGTACCAGAGGTAGAGAGTGTCTGTCCCTAGTCTAGTTTCAGGTTTTCAGGGAGAGGTGTAAAATCTTTGGGTACAATCTTTTTTAAAGTAGAAGAGGAGAGTATAGGGGGTGAGGGGGAGGTTGAGTGAAGGACTGAAGTATGTGAGCTGATAGGGGGGAGGATGGAGAAGTGAGTACTAAAGTCTGAGGATGAGAGGGAAAAAGAGGAGTAGTGAGTACTTGGAGGAGTTTTATGACCTGTGGTTGATCTCTGCCCAGAATTGTTTAGGGGAGTAAAAAAAAAAGTGTGACTGATGTATTTTCTCATGATGGCTCTTATGGCATCTAATTGCTTGTTTGGACAGGTTTCTGAGGAGGGTGTAGTGTTATGGAAGGAGTTGGGTCAAACTCCCAGAAGTGCCTTGCTTTGTCTCCAAGAGATAGCAGGGTTTTGAGTTTGTAAGTGATCCAGGTGTTTTTCTTGGGCTTGTACAGTCTTTTGACTATAGGGAAGAATGAATCTTGTAGATTACAGAAATGTGGGTAAAGAGTTGGGCAGCATTGTTAGGGTCTGAGGAGGAGAGTATAGGGGTCCGGTTGAGAGAAGCTTTGTCCTCATCTGTGATGAAGATAGCTACATCTTCTATCTGTTGCTACATTTCATTCGTTAACTAACAAGATGTGTTCTGCTGAGGGAACTTCCAAGATGGCTGCACATTGAGTAACAGCTAAACTCTAGCTCTCCCAGTGTGAAAACAGAAAGCCAGTAGACATTTATGTTTATGAGTAAATTTCAGTAACTGGCTAGTAAGTGTACTGCCTAGATGCCAAGAAAAAAGAAATACAGAGCACCTAGAAAAAATCAGCTACAAAAAGTGAGGAAGAAACACTGACTAGGGAACGTTCTGCAGATGTTCAGCAAAAAGCAATGCAACCTCCAGACATGGCTTCCAGTAACCTATAGGAATAAATAAAACAACTGCACACAGACCAGTTCAAAATAAACAAAACACTGATGGAGTATATCAAACAAATAATAAAAGGCTGGAAAAATGGAAGAAGCTTTAAACAGATACTCATATGAGGTGATAAAGCTGCAAAAATCAGAGGCTGATGAAGAAAAGGCTGACTGAATATGAGACTGCTCAGGAAGAGATGTTTCAAAAAATAATAGAATTAGAGGACAGAGCACATAGGTGAAACCTGAGATGTTCAGCTATACCAGAGAAGCTGGAAGGAACAGACTGCATTAATTTGAATAAAGCACAAATAAGCAACTGGACTGGTATTCCATAGAAGAAGTTGTTAGTTGAATGGGCACATCATGTTTATGCTCCAAACTTGGCAATGAGTAAGCAACCTAGACCTTAATAGTAAAGATGCAATCCTACCAGCCGAAGGAGTTGACTCTGACAAAACTGTGCAAGAGGGACAAAATACTAAAAGTGGGAGACAGCAGAGTGTTTGTGGAGAATGATTACTCACTGTACACCAGGCAGAAGAGGAGTACATTCATTCCACTATTCAGATGATGTTGAGACACAGGTGTGAGATTTAAACTGCTGTACCCAGCTGTGTTCAAGGTATTGTTCCCTGTAGGGACAAAAATCATTTTTTTTTTGATGAAGTACATGCTAAGGAGGAAATGAAAATGTCTGTCCAACAAAAAGTGAGCTGTGAAACAGAAGGAAATTCTGCTTCTTTTTCTTCTGGTAATAAAGACCAGAAAGAGACTGCACTTGTGAAACCCTTTTCACTGTTTCAATGTAAAATGTTGGAGAAAAGGAAGGCAGCACAATAGTTTATTTATTTATTTATTTGCAGTTTGTTTACTGGGAAAGTCCACTGGGCCATTCAGAGTCCATTTTCAGTGGAGACCCGGGGAGAAAAGCTCCTCAGTACATGAATAAAAGTAAAAGTTTATACATAGGTAAATACAACTAAGAAACAATTGGTTTACAATATAAAAACACAATTAGTAATCCAGTAGTTAAACAAGTAGAGGTGACATTACAACATTTTTGAGGTAATTAGAGCAGAGAAGAAATTAGGTACACATGGCATAAAAGTAGAAAAATATCTCTAGAGTTAGTTATTCTAAGGAGGCTGAGTGCAAGTACCATTCCAGATGGAAGCTAGGTATTCATGTAAAGAAGTTTTGAAATGGGCACTATCCTGGGTTGTTCTAATGGCTATAGGTAGAGCAGTCCAATTTTTTCTAGAGAGTAGGAGTAAAGAAGCTGGCCGGGTTGAAAATTTGGTTTGTAAACCTGCAGAAACTGCTGATTCTCAGATCTGAAAGGCCTCATTGGGACATAGTGAATAATGAGCTAAGGGCAGGACAATCTGAAGGTTTAAAGATTAGTTTGTGTGGTGTAGTTAGTGGCAGATAGATGAGGTAGTTTGGTAGTTCCAGCGATTTTAGGAAGTATAGAGCTGTACAGTGGTGGGTGAAGTTTTTGTAATTATTTGTGAATTTGGCAGTTTTATTATAACAAGTCTCAAGCCTAGCCTTTAGTATAGTTTGAAAATCGGTAAGCAGAGGGGTGCCATACATGAGAGAAGAGAGTAGGTAAGTGGATGCAAGGGTTTGTTTAGTGGAGGAGCTGAGGAAGGGGTTGTGCATATAGAGGATTCCCAATTTCTAATGGGTTTTTCAAATATTGTGTTGTAAGTGAATATCAAATTTTAGGTGTTTGTCTATTACCATAGCATTCCTAGCAGTTTTGTGTGGCTAACAAGTTCTATTTGTGCCTTACTTTGAGAACAGATATTTAACATGGTTTTATCTAATGGGGTTTATTTCCTAGGGGTGAATAACATAATTTTGGATTTATTTGGGTTAAGGGCTAGGTGATTATTATACATCCAGGATTCAGTGATGGAGAAGGCGTTTTGAGTTTTGAGTTGAAGTTCAAAAATAGAGTCAGCTGAACATACAATAGTTGTGTCATCTGCATATTGAATGAGGGATCCGTGGATCATAGAAGAATGGAAGTTATTAATGAAAATGCTGAATAGGAGGGGACCAAGTATGGAGCTTTGAGGAACTCCAGTAGAGGTGTTAAGGTAAGGGGAGATAGAGTTTTACCATTTGACAGCCTGTTGCCTGTCATTTAAATAGCTTGAGAACCAGCTGAGAGTGATGGGGGAGAGTCCAAAGTTTGAGAGTTGTGATAGTAGTAAAGGGCGAGAAACTGTATCAAAAGCCTTTGATAGATCTAAGAAGAGAGTAGATACTATTTTCCTAGCATCATGTGCTCTGTTAACAGTATCCAAAAAAGATATGAGGGCAGCTGTAGTCCTTTGACCAGGTCTGAATCCATGTTGTGTAGGAGACAGGAGATAGTTGTGAAGAAGATTTTGTATTAGCTGAGTGTAAATGCACTTTTCCAAGATCTTGGAGATAAGAGAAAGAATAGTGATTGGATGAAAGTAGGTGATATCAGTGTTTTTCCCTCCTTTATGAAGAGGGAGAATGAATGCTTTCTTCCATGATTTGGGCACACAGGTTTCCTGAATGGATCTGTTAATAAGGATACATATAGGAATTGCAATGGCATCTGCTGCAAGCTTTAGAAATTCAGGGGGGTATATTGTCAGAAGCATTAGAGCAGGGTTTGAGCTTCAGAAGTAGTCTTTTTATAGTTGTGATAGAAATGGGATTAAGAGTGAAATTGGGAGTAGAATGAGTGTCAGTGTCATGGGTATAAGGGGTGCATGTAGTGTTAGGGAGGATAGTGGGTGTTTTAGGCAAAGCTGTGTTACTTATGCCCCTTTAGCATGGGGAAAGGTAGCAGTAATGTCAGCTATAGAATTTATAAAGAAAGAGTTAAAGAGCGACGCTATTTCTTGAGAAGGTTTGTAAGGATGAGCGGAGCAGGTTGGAGCGGGCTGAGTGCGAGGTCACCAGAAACTATCAGTAAGCACTTAGTTTTTCACCTGTAGCTATACAGAAAAACAACTACCTAGAAGGAGAAAGGCTTTAGAAAAGGGAAGTGAAATGGAACAATAAGTAGAGTGAGTACGTTTTTAAAGTTGTACCAAAAAAAAAGTTATAAGACTTAGGAGTATGGATTAAAAATTATTCTGGTGTGGCAGCTAAGGATATATGGGAAGAGACTAAACAAAAGATAATACAAAGAGTGAGAAAATGGAAGCTTTGTTATATGGATATGGATAACAAGATACAAGCAGTTAAAATACTTTTAGCCCCATTAGTCTTTTACACAGGTCAGGCATATTTTTATTAACCAGAGGAGAAGTTGCGGATAGCAATTAATAAAGAGCTGAAGGACTTTATCTGGGAGGAGAAGATGGCAAGAGGCAAGTGTGATAAGCTGGTTCTTCCAGTAGAATGGGGAAGATTGGGATTACCTGATCTGAAGGGGTATTTCAGAGCTACACAGTTAAGGCTCCTATACATAGCACAAGCAGAAAACTATAATTCAAAATGGAAAGAGATGATGATGAAATGGGGGGAAGCTCAAGAAACAAGGAGAGACTGGGATTTTTAATGCAGGCAAAAAAGAAGGCCAGCACCAGGGACACGAAGCAAAAATTATTTATTGATATTACCAGACCGGTTTCAGCATATAGCTTTCTTCAGTGGTTATACATGGTCAGCAGTTCACAAACTGCATTTATATGGGATACCCAATTAAGCAATAATTGACATCATTTCCTGTAAGAAGAACAAAGATGAATAGTTCATACAATGTGTTTCAAAATGCATATATATATATATATACATGTATGAATATATGTGCACAATTGGAATTAAAAAAACTGCATACAAAAATAAATAATACAATGTATACTAAATAATGAAGAAAATAAAAAATATACTAATAAATTGTAAAGCTAACTACTAAATATTCAGCATAATCCTAAACACAATATCATAACTTGTCATTTAGACCTGGTGGAAAGAGACCACCTAATTTAACTATCCATTTCTTTTCTTTGGTATTCAATATATATTTAGTAGTTAGCTTTACAATTTATTAGTATATTTTTTATCCTGGTTGCTTATTGCTTAATTGGGTAACTGGTCTGGTAATATCAATAAATAATTTTTGCTTCGTGTCCCTGGTGCTGGCCTTCTTTTTTGCTTACATTCAAGTTGCTTTGGCCTGTGCATCTACCGTACTTGCTAGCACTTTTTTGAGTGATTAGATTTTGAATGCAGACCTTTAAGGAGTATAACAATATCATACAGAATATTATATCTATAATGTAGAAAATTGTATCCTAAGAACTAAGCCAACATGAGAAGGGAGAAATGAGATTCTGCCAATAGGGATGACTGCAATTAGGGATATAGACAATAGGCAAGAGAGGCTGGAATTTATTGAAGAAAACTGACAAAGGAACTAGAGACAGAAAGAAGATAGAATGGAAAGACACCAAGAATTTATTTTGAGTACAGGTTAGAGATTACCTTCCCTATCAAGGATTGATATCAGACTATAGATAAAAAGAAATAAATAAGGGAGTCCTAAATGAAAGACTAGCACTGGTAGAGTTTTAGTGGAATCTAGAACAGAAGCTGCCATTAAAAAGGTAACAGAGTAGAGCATATTAAATATTGCATGATAACTATAAGAATCAATCAGAGGAGGTTAGAAAGAATTGGAAAGAGAGACTGGATAAGCAATTCACAATGAAACAATGGGAGGATATATGTATGTCTCCCAAATATGCAAAAAATCTAAAAGATTTAGGATTTTTGCTTGGAAATGTTTACATAGATATTTTTATACCCCAAGTAAACTCCAGATAATTTTTCCTCAGGTCGACAGCATATGTTGGAGGTGTGATGGGGAAGAAAGTGGTAAACTGGGAACATATTGTCTGGGACTGTGGTGAGTTGGTGGACTTTAAGGATTCCATGCTGGATGCACTGGCAGAGATGCTGAGTGGGCATATTAGTGTGGGGAGGGAGATGATTTTTCTGAGCTATGATACAGAATCAGGATTGCCTAGACATGGTAAGTCCTTGCTGTGTCTAATTATGGTGGCTGCTAAAAAAGCAATTACTAGAAAATGGAAATCAAAATCTAAACCAACTATAAAAGGGGAGGAGCAAACTACATAGAAACAATGGAGAATTGTGGGAAGAATACATACAGTGGAGGAATGAGGTTTAAAAGAAGGCAGGACTTAAATGAGCTATGTAAAGTTTGACTAAAAATGATTGGGTAGATTATAAGTGATTTATAATGCTGGGAGTGTGTCATTATGGTTTGTGATGTAAAATAATTGCAACTAGGATTGTGTTGGTGTGGTTTGTTTTCATTTATATAAATGTATGATTGCCTATGTTGTAAGTGTTGGTTTAATAAATATGTTTCTTACTTAAAAAGGGCAGTAATTGAATAATTTATGTAATGTTGCTTAGGTTATATGATATTCAGCAAAACATGTGAAGTATAATGTTTGTAAATATGAATATGTTAATACAGTTTGATTTTTTTCTTTTTATTTAAATGTAAGTTTGCCTGTGTCACAACTGATAATTCAATAAAGGCATTATTTTTGTGAGAGTTGTTGAATATATATGTATTAGTATCAGTACAATGTTTTCGCAGTGTTTTTAGCAAGTATGTACTTATATTTATGAACTGAATTGGATATTTATCAGTTAAATCATTGGGAGAAGGATGAACCAATCATTGTCAAGTTTGTACTATTTAAACTCATTTCCTTTGACTTTTTTATTATTCTGATGAAGTCAATTGGCATTGACGAAAGTGCTTAATTATATCTGCAATAAACTATTTTCTGAGGACTCACAACATTAGTGCTCTTTTTTGGTTCAATAATTCAATAAAGGTTTAAAAACAAAAGATGTGCTCTGTCAAAATAATGGTTTATTGAATGCTGGGAAAGGGAACCTCTGTAGCTGTAGAGGTTAAGTTTATACATTTAATGAGGCATATACCTATTAGCAGGTTTAATTTAATAAAGAAAATATAAATCTAGGATGAGCAAGGCTGTATCTGAAGTTCAAAATCATAGCTCTATGTCTAAATCATATCAGTGAGAGGAATGTATACAAATTAGGATCACAGACTTTGCGATTAAAGGTCTAATGTCCTAATGGCAAAATGGCAAAAAAAAATGATATGGATGATAGTTCTGGTTATTTTGACTTGTTCTTTTTTTTTTTTTTTTTTTTTTGTGCTCGTTGCAGTGAAAATGTATATTTTCCATTATTCGGTGTCAGCATTAGAAATGTAATAGTATGAAGTGAAATACAGGTTGCATGTATTGATATACTTTATAAACCAAATATACTCTTTAAAGACAGAGTTATTAATTACTTCTAGATGAAACAGACTTCTAACATTCACTTGAAGTAATTAACATCTGAATTTTTAGCCTCAAAAACACATTAATATTTTTTCTCCAAATTCTTCATTAGAGTGATCAAGTCACCCATCAGCACTGATGAAGTGTTTGATTAGTCTAAACTCTTATATCACATGGATTTATGCCATCTGCATTTGCCCGGTTAAATATCTTGCATCAGTTATTTGGTTTAATTATAATCATAGGGGTTACAAAAATAATTTCAACAGGATTTAAGTGAGTGGGAAAACTACACACATGCACGCACGCGCGCACACACACACACACACACACACACACACACACACACACACACACACACACACACACTTGCGTAGATACACGGGCACATATACATATTACCATACCTGAAGAAGCATAGACACACATACATAAATAGATGCATACACACACACACACACACACACACACACACACACACACACACACACACACACACACACACACACACACAAAGATAAGTGCACGTATGCACAAACTGCTGTTTATAAAGACAAAGAAAATTATACTTTAGCATACAGTAAAGGCAGCATAGAGATTACAGATGAATCATAGGAATTTCACCCTCAGCACCTGTCTAAACGAGTCCAGAATGACATCAATATTACATTTTTTTTGTTGTTTTGTTTCTCCCACTCCAAATAATGCTGCAGTTGCCTTTATGACAATCAAAATGCATTGTTTTCAGTGAAACTAAAGCTAGAGAAAGTTACAAGGTGAGAGATATCATAACTTTAAATATTTTGATCACAGTTCTGGAGACTGTGCAATGGCATTAGCATGATTCTTTTAGAAATTACAAATAGCCCGAAGGGAGAGAACCTGATCTAGACCTGAAACTTCACTGACTAGGTCTGAGGTCATTATTTTCCCTTGACATTTTAGAAGCAGAGAGGGTGAAACTGTGCATCTTGTACATAGTACATAAGCAGAGTATCAAGCATTTCATAAGTAGTTTCTTTTACATAAAGAATATCAGCAAACAGGAACCTCTGCATCATCCTATGGCTCCATACTCAGTGCTCCATATCCATCACTTCCTATGGCTCCATACTCAGTGCTCCATAACCATCACTTCCTATGGCTCCATACTCAGTGCTCCATATCCATCACTTCCTATGGCTCTATACTGAGTGCTCCATATCCATCACTTCCTATGGCTCCATACTCAGTGCTCCATATCCATCACTTCCTATGGCTCCATATTCAGTGCTACATATCCATCACTGGGCCTTCCAGCCTCATCCTAACCTCCCAAGACTTCCTCCAATAGGGCTAGTACCAGAATGGATCTCAAGAGTTTTCTAGAGTCCTGGTCATCAACATCCTCTAAGAAAGTTCCTTTGATGGTAGCATTCAAGGGACAGGCATGAACTGGGGACATGCAGCATTTGAGTCCACCTCTGTAGCAGGTCAGACATGTACCCACCCTATCCATCATTTTATCATGCCTTCCACCAGAGATCATCACAAAAGATGCCCATAAAATCACTCTTCCTCCAATGATTGCAATGGCTACCCCTCCCTGTCACTCCATCAGTCACCTGAATTGCTAATTGAATCTGGGTCAGTGAGGTCATTGCCAGGGTTTTATACCTCTATACCATTTTTTTTTAATTGGTGGATCGACGAATATCAGTTTTTTATTTGTGAGCTAGTTGCAGAGCTGACGCAAGTCATCTTGAAGTTGACATTCCATAATGCTGAGTCTGGAGCTGGATCTCTAGAGTATCATGTCATCAGCATATAGAATGAGATGTAATTGCGGGAGATCTAATGGTAAACATCACATGGAATTTTATGCTAGCATGTCAGTTTATACAAAAAGGCATGATTGCATTGTACAGTTAGTTTGTACTATATTTGGCTAGACAGGTGGATATAAAAAGAAAATGACAGACGTACATACTAATGAATACTTCATCATGTTTTTTTGTATAACAAACATTGTTTTGATGTCACTATAAGTGTCACTCTGCAGTCAGTACAAAACTAGTGTACTAGTTCCTGTTGTTGTTCTGCACCCTTCTTAAAATTAAAAGCATACTTACAAAATGTGTTATGGGAGCCTTCTGCAAAGCTGTTCTAGTCTAAGATGCATTTATAGAAAGCGAGAATGACTGGGCATAGCATATAGCAAAGGGTGGGATACATAACATTGGTACGTACATTCAGAATGACACATGCACACCACAGATGCAGATTACAGTAAACACTTCATTGAATTAAAACCACAAACCATAAGTTTTTAAATGCAGTGGGGTAATAACACACCTATGAATCCATTACCAAATACAGTGGGCTTTCTATATGACACCAGTAGTTTGTTAAAGTATCATGATGTTATCTGAATACACCTCCCTTAACCAAGTAAGCTAACACTTAATTATGGGCCAGCATGTGGAACAGGCAGAGTGTGAGAAATGTTACATGCATTTTTCATCCAAGACATGGTAGACTGGTGATATTAACCACTGTTTGTTACTTGTTATCTGTATTTTATGCTTTTTCATTCATATTTTTATCTTGGTGAGTTAGATAAAGATTATCATCAACTGAAATGTCATGATGAGAGAAAGCCGGATATACTGTCGCAGTCCATATAGAATTCCTTAATCATAATGAAAATCTGTAATATTTCCACATTTACATTAATAGGCTGAAAATAAAGTAGTTTACAAACTATTAACATTGTATCAGATAAAACCTTGGTTGATGCTTATAAAATCTTTTGTTTATAGTGTTAATGGTGCAAATAACTATCACATTCATACATCTGCAAATATCTCAAAAAATCCAGAAAGCAAGCTTGAAAGCAAGCTGTCCAGTCTGGCTAAATAAATATGATGCTAATAATATTTCCCCCTTATTTATATAAGCTGGGAATAAAATACATTTTCTGTTGAGAATACAAGATGAAATACTGTCACTTAATAATCAGATGGGTGCACTTTTAAAACATTCATGTTTTCATCTCAGGAGCATTTTGCAGTTCAAGTGCCTCATTCTACTTTATTTACTTTCTATAACCGCCCATCCTGTGCCCCCTGTGCACTTCATTTAATAACAATGCCTTATATCTCAGGTAGCATGGCATTAATCTAAAGTGACTTCATTGTGTCCATAGCTCCACACAACCTATGCATTGTGGTGCAAGTCTGTTTACTTTGTTCAGGAACCCTTTGTGAAACATTGTTTCAGATTATTTGCTAAAATTGTAATAGGTCCAACTCCATGGCACATGGGAATAAAACCCTGACTATGACCCAAAGAACCTGAGTTCAAATAGTGACTCAGGCAATGGAGGAGCTGAGAAGGGACAATGGTTCACCCATCCAAGGGGACAGGAGGGATGATCAATCTCCATTCACAACTCCGCCACCACTAAGTGGAGCCTTGAAGGTAAAGAAAAAGCACATGTTTAGGGAATGTTGGCTTGGTGCTACCAAGCCTGTAATAGTAGCCCTCATTAACCTGTGAATGGAGGGGTTCCTATTATATACTTGAAGAGTTGTTTCATCAAATGCCTCTTCATCGACCGTTAAATAATGAAAACACAAAACAGTGAATGGTCATATAAGCGATTTCTTTCCCTGGGAAAGAAATCGTTTGGCCACCTCTGTTACTTTGCCATTTTCCACACTGTAGTGCAAGCTTGGAGTTGGTATATTTACTTGGGGGTGGGGGGGGCACAGCCCCCATGTTGTGGGGGGGTGAAGCCCCCCACTTTGTATTGTTTGCAGTGATGTGTTTTTTTTTTTGTTTAGGGTAAGTAGTTTCTTTCCCAGGAAAAGAAATCGCTTACATGCACTTTTGCTGTTTTGTGTTTTTGTGGTTTATGGGTTGATGAAGGGGCGTTCAATGAAATGCCTCTTCAAGTATCTAATATAGACCCGAATGGAAGCATGAACATGCAAGAGACAGGAATAGTAGACCCTCCCACTGATGTTGCTGCCCATATCAGAAACCCAGGGGTGGGTTTATGGCCATTCAAAACACCACATCACCACCAGAAGTGGATGAGGGCACACCTTGATGGTTGCCTGCAGACAGTTCTTATCCCATATGGAGATGCCCAAAGGCAGAAGAGCACCTTAGCTCAAGTCTGATAGGAGAAGGCTAAATGGTTAGCAGGTACAGGAGAGAAAGCACCCAACAAATAAAAATAAAAAAACAATAAATAAATACACCACATCTATAGCCTTCTGTTATCTAATGTCCTGGTCAAGTAATCAAAGGACTCTGTTAGATTAGACTGACATGACGTTGCATAGTAAGAGTTAATATTAAAGAAAGAATGAGAGGCTGGTAAGTTTAAATAATGTGAGGGCAGATGCATTTGGCGTATTGTTTTAATTGGGTAGAGAGATATTTTCTGAATCTGGATAGACTGTAGTTATCTGTGACAAAGAGTGAGAGGGATTCCCAGAGTGCAAATGTAAGTCTGTAGAAGACATGTCTGGTAGGGTAGAGAGAAGATCCTGGTGTGGAGACACAGTGGGTACATTTAAAGATAAGCTACAGAAGCTGTAAGAAGATGTTTTCTCAATGAGTTTGGCTGGGAGTGGTGCAAAATATGTAGATGCAGCAGTTAAAAAGGGTTAGATACCCATGAGGAGAGTGGTTCATTGCTAGAAGGGGAGCCATCCTGCTTTTTCCAGGATAATGCAGTGATCTTGGGTGGGACGTTGGTGATGACGTGGTAGATGGAGTTAGGGATGGATTAGAGAGTAGTGATGTTTTGACCGGAGGCACTAGTTAAATGAGAAGACTATATTCTTTTTGAGGCAGGAGGATGCCTTTCGCAATGGCAACCCAGGCATCAGTGCAGAGAAATGAGGGGATTCTTTTTTTCTTTTTGGCACAGAAAAGCATGCTGCTTACTTTTGCATTTGTTTTATCAAAGTGATAATAAAAGTTAATGGACTGGTCGAGCCATAGGCCAAGGTTCTTAAATAAAGTTGTGGTTTCAATAATACACTTATTTAAGTCTATGACAGGGAGGGCAGAAAAGCATTTGGATAGTATTTGGGAGGTGCTGCAGAGCATTGTTTTAGTTTTGACAGGGTTTAGAAGTAATTTGTGTTGGAATAGCTAGTGTTGGAGTCATGAAGGTCTCTTTGAAGTTGAAAATGGCTATCTGAGTAAGAGGAGGAGGTAGATCTGTAGATGACCATGTCATCTGCATAGAGAAGTATGGGGAGATGGGAGAAGTAGGTGGGAAGTTTGTTGATGAAAATAGAAAATGACAGTTAAGAAAGAACTGAGCCTTGGGAACCATTTTTTGCAGATGAACTGAGCTGGGGAGAGATTTATTAATTTTGTCTTTGAAATCAGTGCTATCAACAACACTAGGAATCTAAATAACAAACTACTTGACATTGAAGCCATCCTGCATTTGAAGCTCATTCATGTACCTGGTTTAAAATGCATAAAGCACCCCCACTGTACCAGGGATTTACATCTGCCATGCCTTTAGATTGAATAGGGACTGTTGTGACGTATCCATGTTTCTTAAAACCACATTACCTCAGGGGCGATTCCAATAGATGCACAAAGCAAACTTATTGAAGCTCAGCTCACTCTAAATAAAACTATCAAATAATAGCATGTTACAGGACCTCCTTAATGACCCCCCAAAACTATGTCTATTTCTTAAATACTTTGGATGAACTTCAGATACACAGAAGCTCCTTCATGCAGGGAGACTTTGGCTACCCTTTGATAAACATCTCAGATATATGCTAGGCCCAAACATTCTTCAGTTTCATAAGCAAGAATTCTATGAATCATACAGTCAAATAGTCGAACAGAAGCCAAAATGTTCTTGGCCTGTACCTTACAAATATAACACTTATATGCAATATCCCACTTGTGTACTTTTAAGGTACCCAATAACTTTCACATGACACAGTTCAGCAGAGAATAATAATCTCATTTATTGCAAAAAAGGCATGTACCGGGGAAACTGTTTCCTTGAACAGGCAAATCATACATTCTTTATAACTTTTTTGATTAAAAGCAATGTTATTGTAACAATCTCAGAACAACTGCTGACCAATTAAAAACGAGCACTACATCAATAATTCTGCTAAGATTTTCCTGACATTATGTTTATGACTGTCCACATTAGGCATGGATTCCAAATTCCATAAAAGAACTTTCAATAAAGAACAGAATTTCCCACATTTTGCCATGATAGCATTTTTCATATTTGGCAGAAAGTATATAATCAGAAACATAATGGAAAAGACTCATGAATCCATCTTGAAATGAAAGCATATTTAAAATGAAATACACACTCTAACATTTTTCATTCTCTGTATACCTCACCCTTAAAATCCTCCCCATCTGATGCTGTAAAGCATCACAGAATCTGATATTTCTTTATGACTGGACAATGACTTCAGATTTTCAGATGAGTGTACGCTTTCTCTCTTGCTATCAGACCTCTTCACGTGCAATTTACTTCTGTGCCCGACATGAAGACTTTTTATACAGTTATTTAAAAAATATGGACTTATTAGCAATAAAAACATGCCTACATCTTGATGAACACTATGAATACTGTAAATAATTTTCAGTTGTACATTTTACACTTCCATGCCTGTTTTCAAATTCCCCCTAGTGTGTGTGTGTATATATAGGGTCTATATTACATAGACGAAGGTGGTGATGCTGCGGTAGCGTTGTTGCCTCACAGTAAGACTTTGTCCTGTTCGATTCTCAGTTAGAGCGTCTTCTGTGTGGAGACATGCGTGAATGGGCATACCTTCATTGAAGGTTGTGCGTCAGGGCCAGCAACTCGGCATGTAAAAATCTACTGCCAATCATTAGCGGACCGGAGTTCCACTGTGGTGACCCCTAAACGGGAAAAGCTGAAAGACACAACATTACATACACGAAAAATCAAAATCTCGAACACTCAGATGAGTGAAAACGCAGGTAATCGAAATCGCTCTTGTGGGTGGCTGCGCCCCCCCCCCCCTAAAATATATTCCAACTCTGAGATCGCACTACAGTGAGGAAGGGGCAAATTTTCCAATATCTGTGTCTACTTCAAAATTTTGAACTTTCAAAACCTCAAACTGCTTATGGTCGAGACCATAAGTTCAAAATTAAAAAAAAAATAAATAAAAACAAACATAGATGGGTCTATGTTTATTAATCAAAAGACCAGTTACCCAAATCCGTTTTCACCAAGATGACGTCAAAGAAACCTTGAAAAACCAAAACCACAAAGCACCGAGGTTCTTTCACAGTGAAATTAACCACTTGGCTACCAGGGTATAATAAGAAAATGGACACAAATTAAACCCACACCTTCCCTAACTAAATATACCAACTCCAAGATCGCACTACACTGGGGAAAAGAGCAACGTTCACCCTGGTGGCCAAGCGGTTCTTTTCCTGGTGAAAGAACTTCAGCGCTTCATGGTTTCATTTTTTCAAGGTTTCGTTGAAGTCATCTCAGAGAAATGACATTCGGGTAAGTGGTCTTTCAATAAATCAAAGTAGACCTGTATATATAAAATCATACATACTAATATAATTCTAAGATTTTATAATAAGACAAAGAAGCAAAGCCTAGTGTGCTTATCATTCTGCAGGAAATCTAGGCCTAGAAGTCGTCTGACAAGTATCATGAGAAAAGTGACCTTACTTTCCAAATAAATGAACTGAAGGCATTGCAGATTGCCCTTCCTTTTACAGTAGGATTTCACTTGACATACTGAGTTGCCGGGGGGGGGGGGGTAAAACAGGTATGGGGGAGAGGGGTCATCAGTAGCACTTCTGAATTATGGCAGAAACAGACATCTATCTGCCTGTGGCAGAAATCTCATATTATGGAACTGGGCTATAACAGTGATCCTGATAAAAAGCATTTATATTTATCATATGTTCTGTGGCTGCTGAATTGCCTTTATGGTTCAGCTCATAGCCTTATACCTAGTTCCCAATTGCAATTTTCTGTTTTCATCTACAACATTTTTACAAAACAGAAGTAGTAAGTTATGTATAAGTTATATAGCAACAGTACTAGTAGTACAACGTAACACTACTAAATGACATCTCTTCTCTAGTCAGAGAGCTGAAGTTCACATTTGAACTAGAATGCAGAAAATATTTAGTTATCTTGGCAGTTTCATATGTATGATTCTTGAAGGAAGTTGTTAAAAATGAAATCTGAACTGCCAAAGAGTATATAGGAAGCTGATGTTTGATGGAATTGCATTCCATAGTTTAGGTCCCAAGCGGGAGAATAATTTTTATGAAGCATTCTAATAAATAGCCTGAGGTGAGAGGTGTAAAGAATTTAACATTTGATGATCATAGGTTTCAGGTTACAGTTTTGCTTTTAAGGAAGGAATCTGTTGGGGGGAGGAAGTGGTTAAGGTAAATATATTTTTGTATGAGCAAGGGAAAGATAACCAGGGTTTTAGTATGACTATTTTGGATTTGTGAGTGAGGTACAGTGGTGCACAAATTAGGGCAAGTTCTTCATATATCTACACAGTTTAGTAGAGTCTGAAGCCTGTTCCAGCTGACAGGATTTTGCCCATGAGTGGGAGGCCATATTGAAATAGTGACAGAAGTACCCTTTTGTGATTATAATTCTTGCCTCGTGTACACAGCTGGAGACTCTATGGCTGGAAGTCTTGGAAGTTCTTTAACTATTAAAATCTGAGATGTGAGGAGAATGTAAGATGGAAGCCTAGATATTTAAGTACTACACAAAATGCAAGGCACCCCCAATGGTGAGGTGACATACTAATTATGGAGGGGGAGGATGGTATGCATTTAGCGCTACCAAGCAACATGGCTTTGATTTTCTTAATATTTATTGATAAACCTAAGGAAATGAACTTGGAGTGAACTGCACAGAGGTAATTTTCAACTGAAGAGCTAACAGGAAATTTGAATGAATTCAAAGTCCAGATAACCAATCCAATGGAAGGTTATGTAGTATGATCCTGAAAGAGATAATGTTCTGAACAGCAAAGGGTCAATGAGAATGCTTTGATGAACTCTTAAACTAACCTTATGACAATAATAGGCTAAGGATTTCCCTACTTTCATTTTGGAAGAGAACTGACTGAAACAACTGAGCATCCACTGAAGAATGTGGGTGGTAAATCCACTGAAGAACATAGGTGATAGCTGATAGCAAGTTAATTACTCCAAGAGAAAAGGGTGTTGCACTGAATCGGGTCTTTTATCAACAAAATAAAAACTGCATCAGTGAGTTTCCTTTGCTCCATTACAGTGAGAATATCATTAGTGAGGCAGTGTGTAAAAGTACTTCTCTTTCTAAAGATATGATGTTGACACTTATAATGGTCAAATAAATTATGATGAGATGGGAGTTGGGAAGATAAGACATTTCCTAGTATTTTTGACAGTGGAGATAGAAAATATGGAGGCAAAAATCTCACATACAAACAAGGTTGTCAAGAACACACACACAAACATAGTGTCCACCACACACAGAGACCAACCTGTGCTGACCCACTAGAAAGCGATCTCCTCAAACCTCAAAGACCTCCTAAGCCTATAAACAGCAATGCCTATCTTCAGCAATCTATAAAGCACTCACCAAATGTAATACCAAATACCACACATACACCTAAACCCAGCAGAGCCCCAAGAGCAAAGCCCATAAGGCAAACCAACACATTATCCTGGACTGTTGTCATAGGAGACTCCATTGTACAACACACAGATGTCCCACTCACCAGAAAGAACAAGGAAAAGATAATGGGTAGCTGCTCATCTGGAACCAGGATCCACCAAATGACACACTCAATCAAGTCACTACATCACAGGTACTGGTACGGTTTTGTCATAGTTCATGTGGGCATAAATAACTTTAGGCGTACTTCCTGGACTGGGTTCATATGAATCCGTCGACAGCCGAAACATCGACGCTTACCTCATCGACACCAAAGCATCGACCGTTCAGAACATCGACAATCCAGGTAAGCGATTTTCCCCCTTACAGGACCCATGGTAGCACTTAGGACCCATGGTAGCGACTGTTGAGAATTTGCGTTGTCCATAGCGTTGCACTAGCGAAACAAGTGCTACCATGGGTCCTGTAAGGGGGAAAATCGCTTACCTGGATTGTCGATGTTCTGAATGGTCGATGCTTTGGTGTCGATGAGGTAAGCGTCGATGTTTCGGCTGTCGACGGATTCATATGAACCCCCTGGATTATATGAAGAGTGTCAGAGTGGATCTCTCTAAATATGTGCCTCAGGTAGGTATGTGTCTTGCATTAAGCAACATTCTACCTTCACCAAGGATAATGCCACAGTATGCACAAAAGATGATTGACTTAAATAATTGGCTTAATTTCTGGTGTCTTTCCAGGGGGGATCTGTCAGTATGGGAGGTGATGATTAACAAACCACATTGTTTTGTAAAGGATAGTCTGCACCTGTCTCTCCTAGGCATCCAAGTATTGGCTAAAACTTTATTCAACTTTTTAGAACCTTTTTAGGCAATGCCAAATAGACAAACCTACTGACATAGCAAATAAAACCAAATAAACCTAAAGATGGTACTGCTCATTTCTAGGAGACTAAACAATAAACTCCACACCCTACAAGCTTTCCACACTGTGGAGAATATAGACATCTGTGCCATTAATTAGGCATAGTTAAAATCCACAGAAAGTATTCTGGCAGTGCAAGGCTTCAGTGCCTTCCACACATTTAGACTATCAGCTGCACAGGCAGGAGACAGGGACAAAGGGTGGAGGAGTCTCAATCTATATTAAGAAGAAGCATGACTACTTTGGTTAAACATGATGAAGCCCTAGAATTTATCCACATGCAAATCACCATAGACAACGTCTCATACAATATCCTAGTAAGCTATAGGTCACTTTCTATGTCCCTAGAATCCCATAGATCATACCAAGGCCTACTGGAGACACTAACCATTAAACCAAATACCTTATTCACAGGAAATTTTAACTACCCTACTATAGACTGGGGAAACATAAACATACACTGTCTCATACTCTGAGGCCAATGATTCCTGGAGTATATTAATACAAACTCCCATGACCAGATAGAGCGCACACCCACCAGAGGTTCAAAAATACTGGACCTGGTACTCACCAATATGGGAGAGTGCTGCACCCCCCCCCCCCAAGTCCCATCGTCCTCACAGGTAAGGTTGGACCATAAAGCTATTTCCTTTGAAATAAAAATCAGCTGAGTAACCCCAGCAAGCCCTGTAACAGTTGGGAACTATTCCAAAGCAAACTACATCTTATTTAGCATTAATCTGTCAAAATGCAATACCCCTCCCAACTCTGAGTTTACAGCAACCTATGCGGAATTGTTCGTAGAGATCCTGCACAACCATGTAAATGTCTGCATAGAGACTGCTCTACCTACCAGATGTAAGCCCAAAAAATATTCTAAAAACAAACCACACCAGTGGAATCCTAACCTTGCTAGGGTATATAACAAAAGGGAAACAGTCATGTCTAAAATCAGGAAGAGCAACTCCCATAATTGTAGAAGTTCTCTAATTAAACTAAACCAAAAACTAAAAGCACTAATTAAGTCCAACAAGGCCAATTATGAGGTTAAGATAACCTCACAGGCTAAAGACAACCACAAAGCCTTCTAGAACTGTGTCTGAAACCTCAAAGTCAGCACACACCAGTGTGTCAAACTGGTGGTCAGTGATGCCACCTTCACTGTACACAGCTACATAGTGAATTTGCTGGCTGACAAATTCATCTCAAACTTCACCCCCACACTCCCCCACCTCCCCCCCATCAAATATCTACTAGCATAACCCCCCAACTGTTAACAGAGAGCGGGTCCTGGTGCACTCATTAAGGCCAAAAACACAACCTCAGTGGGCCCTGACAATATCCTGGGTTGCCACCTAAATAGCGTGAAACATGACTCATCAAGACCACTAGAGTCACTTTTAAAGTACAGTCTCAAAATAGGCTTTTTGCCATGAGAATGAAGGATTCCAATGGTTATCCCACTTCACAAGGGTAGACCATCAAATGAAAACTACAGGCCTACTAGTCTGACTACTCTAATATGCAAAGCCATGGAACAAATTATCATGGAAATAATCAAAAAAGTCATAACCAACTTTAAGACACTGGAACCAACCCAGTTTCATTTTATGAAGGGAAGGTTATGCCTACTAAATCCAATGGACTTCTTTGAGAAGGTCACCAAGGCAACAGATGAAGAGAAGATAGTGCATACCGCCTACCTGTACCTGGCTAAGGCATCCTTTATAATACCCCACTTGGGTACACTTAACAAACTCACTGAACTAGGCATAAACTACTGTATAATTTGCTGGATTATCACCTGGCTCACACACAGGACCCAGGATGTCAGGATCGGTGATACCACCTCCACTAAGAAACTGGTTAACAGCGGGGTACCTCAAGGCACTGTGCTGGGACATCTCTTATTTGACATCTATTTCTTGGAGGTAAAGGCCAATTTCAAGGGCTTTTGGCTGACCAAGTTTGCAGATGACTGTAAATTGGGAGCTATCATAGATTACCCTCATGATGCAAGCATCTTACAAGAGGGTCTAGCACAGACAAATGACTGATACCAAAGTTACTGACTAAAACTCAATGCCAAGAAATGCATTATGGTGTCTTTTGAAAAAAACTACCACCCATTCTAATTACTCCATTAACATATGCATACAGTAATCTGGCCTTTGGCCTATATGTGGCCAAGGTAGTAAGAAAATCATTCTGTGTCACCCAGCTTATAAGTAAGAACAAGGAATCCAGTTCCAAGGAAGTCAAAGTGCCACTTTATTTGGCCCTTATCAGAACCATCTTTGAGAATAAATCTCGCTTCGGATGTACCTGACCAGACATATGCAACAGTTGGAATGCCCACAAAGGTTCCTTACCAGGATAATCCAGGATATAAACATATTGTCTTTTCTAATTTCTCCAAATCTTTTGGGTTTCTAATACCATGACGGGAATGGACCCCATTCCTAAGTCAAAGTATGATTAAAGTTCATGAAATTAGTATTGTTTCAATCTTTGATATAATAGTAACAATGCATAATTTCTTTCTTATCCTCAATAGTCCACTCTATCATCTTTATGGTTATTCTTTGGCCAATGAGTTTTTGTGATTTTTGAGGACTGCTACTTCCTTTTACAACAGGGGGGCATCCTCCCCCTGGGCCTGGCCTGGCCCCATTGTAGGAATGTTTCCATATTTTGAGGATTCTACACTGTCATCTTTTCCAGCCCTGGCACCAGTGCGCCTAAGAGGACTGGGCACTTTTTTATTCTGGGTCTTGTTCACCCAGCTATTTTTTTTAGTTTTTGACTTACTTCTGTCCATGATATATGCTATATAAATACATAGTTTTTGACTTACTTCTGTCCATGATATATGCTATATAAATACAGTCTATATATCAGTGTTGCCTTGGTGATATTTTGTGAAAACAGGGTTCACCTTGCGATGGTACTCACCAAGACTTGAGGATGAATTCAATTTCAGCACTACTACTCTCCTTTACTTGCTGACTTTTCACCTCTCCATTTGGACCGCCTTAAATGCTTTGTCTTTTCTAATTTCTCCAAATCTTTTGGGTTTCTAATACCATGACGGGAATGGACCCCATTCCTAAGTCAAAGTATGATTAAAGTTCATATTAGGATAATCCAGGATATAAACGCATTGTCTTATATGGATCACCTTAAAGCCCTACAGGTTCCTGAGCAGTGATCTATGCCTGGCGTATAAGGCATTCTTGGATCCAGCTCTGATGGACCTTTTGCACATCTGAAAAACAAACAACATCAGTAGCATTAGAATCAAGGATTTACATTTTGCCTGTGACATAAATAAGACATGTTGGTGAGGGAGATATGTGTCTCAGAAGATCCCAATGCTCTTTAAAAGGCTCTCCATCCATGTGAAGTAGAGTCCATCCCTAACTCTATTTAAGCATACCCTTGACCGATGGATGGGAAACTGGAAATTCACCTCAGGTCTGGCCCCATATCTATGATAGGCAGACACAGACAAAAATGCCCAAATTAACATACTCCACCACATAACCTCTAGAAACATTCTAACATACCCCCTGTGACGTCCTCTCTACCCTAGGCAAGTAATCAAGGAGCCTCAATCCCTACCACTGACACTAGTGAGAGAGGGTCACTAAAATCAGGAATGGATTTACAAAGTATTTTTCAGATGCAGCTCTCTGCACCAAGCGCAGTCTCACCCATGAGCACACAGGGAACACGTTGCATATCTGGGACTGGACTCTCTTGTCTCTCCAGATCCCAAACAAGACTCATTCTGGAGCACTGTTTCCCAGTAGCTTACACACCCACACCTGGGTATTTGATTTTCACACACACACACACACACACACACACACACACACACACACACACACACACACACACACACACACACACACACACACACACACACACACACACACACACACACACACACACACACACACACATTCCTGGGAAAGGCTGGCAGACATTTACTAGCTGTGCCCCTCTGCCCAGACTATAAGGTAACCACCCCACCACCAGCATCCACTCTAAGGTTCTTACAAGGGAATCCAGTTACACTGAGTAAAATCAATACTAATATAAATGGTAGAGTGCAACCAAAGCAGCAAGACATTTTGAAGTGGCCACGGCATCACTAAAATAAGCATAAATGCTCTCAAGATGTTACAAGTATTCTCTAAAAGACCAGCCACAATGAAAGGTATTAAATTATTTAGTAATACATAAAATAGAAAACATGAGAATACTAAATATCTAAGTACAATAAACACAAGAGTTTCAATTACAGAAGAAATAAAAAGAACACAGTTGGACAGATTCAAAAGATGTAGAAAAAACACTACTTAACTAATCTCACTGTATTTCCTAACTGTCTAAAGAATAACTGTTTCCTAGCTAACTTAACAAGCTGTTCCCAGAACAAACCACGATCCATGAATATGTCACAAAGAACTTATTTTATTGAAATACAAAGCGAAGGTTGAGCGCTTTCATCTACCCAATGTAGATTTCATCAGAACACTGAATATATCAAACCTTATCTCTTAAATACTTTAAAATTCCTGCCTAAAACACCACCTGACCAATTAAACTACCATTAAGTTTTAAAGACATAAGGACATAGATTTGGTAAAACCCATATATACAGCCTTCTAAATATTATCAGTATTAATAATGGTTAAAAAATGCCTAAAACAGCATCAAAATTCAATCATATAATAAAAATTCTCTATCGGTGGAATATGAACCATACCCCAACTCTAATAATACATACTAGATGAATGTTTCATATAAAATATGACAAATGCATGGAGTGCATAAAGGGAACAATATCAAATGTAAAATATAATCCTACAGTAAATACTAATTACATAACAAATACAATATATAGTTATGACCTGCCTAAATATATTGTGCATTACCAAAGTATATAAATGCCTATATTTAACAGTGAAAAATTATTTTATATACATATTTGATTGAGTGTATATGTATATATGTCTATATGTCTCTCTCTGACAAAACTACAACATTGTTAATTTCTTATAAGGGGCTTAGTAGGAATATTTTCATTGATACCTGGTGGAATTGCCGCATTTAGCTTTAACTGCCATTTGATCTCTTTTTCCCCCAAAATTGCCTTGATGTTACCCCCCCTGGGGTTGTTCCTAACTACTTCAAGAATGGCAAATTTGAAGGTGTTACAACCAGCAATACCAGTTAAATGTCTGTATAGTGCATTATTCATATCCTTCTTTTTTATACAATACAAATGATCGTAAATTCTGTTACGTAATTTCCTGTCCGTTTTTCCAACATAAAAACTTGGACAGGACATGCACTTTCCTATATAGACAACATGTTGGGTCTGGAAATTTCCCTTACAAAGATAAATCCTACTTCTAATAATATTCTCTAAACTAATACACTCCACTTGTAAAATGGAAGGGCACTGGTTGCAATGTCCGCATTGCTTAGTCCCTGTCCTATTGGTGTTCCCGGAATTATCTCTGTGATTAGACCTAATGTCAATCATTTTTTTTTAATTCATCCCTGTTTTATATACATATGTTGGTTTCTCACCCACTCTATCACAAATTCCTTCATCACTAGTAAGAATATTCCAATTACTATCTACAATCTTTCTCACTTCCCCTATGTGATGTCCAAATTGTATTATGTATGACCTGTGATATCCTGATGTACTACATTCATTTGCGCTGGTTGACAATAAACTCTTGCCCAAGATGGGTATATATTTATTACCCCATTCTCGTATAACATATTCGGTGATGTCCTTGATCATGGCCTCGGGATAACCTCTCTGTCTAAATAGTTTGCCGATAAAGGCCATCTCAAGAATCATATCTTCCTTTCTGGAGGTCATCCTAGCAGCCCTTATGCATTGCCCCTTTAAAATACTTCTTTTCTGCATACAGGGATGATTACTGGAAAACTCTAGATAGGCATTGCAAAAAGTGTCTTTCCTATAGATCTTAGACTGAAAAGTGTGTCCATCACTGAATATGTAAGTGTCAAGATAATTTATTCCTGTCTTAGTGATGTTATAAGTAAATTGCAAGTAAGAAGTACTACCATTGATATAATCAATGAAATTCATCAATTTCTCCTCATCACCCTTCCAAAGGATGAATAAGTCATCCAGGTACCTGACATAACAACATATGTACTCCTTCCAGGGTGATTCCAATACAAATTCCTCCTCCCAATCCAATAGGACGAGATTGGCATATATGGGGGCACAAGCAGCCCCCATAGCTACACCCGTTATTTGTTTTTAATACTCCCCTTCAGAGAATATGAAGTTATTATCTAGCACAATATTGATAAATTCTGTTAGTATATCAATCTTGTCCCACTGTAATTGACTGCATTTATTCAGACTGTTAATAAATCGAGTCACCCCATCCGCTTTAGGTATGCACGAAAACAAATCCTTTACATCTATGGTAACAAATAATAAATTGGGATCCCATATATCTTGTTTGAACTTCGCTAAAAATTCCCAGGAGTCCTTAATAATGTGTGGTATCAACTTGTAGATATGCTTTAACCATTGATCAATGACCTTACCAAATGGAAAGGCCTTGCTACGACTTCCTGAGATAATGGGTCTAAAAGAAGGATCCCTGATGTTTTTGTGTATTTTGGGAATTCCTACTATAGTTGCCATTATGGGGTACTCTACTTTTAAAAAATTGTACAGTTCAAACATGATTCGATCATCCAATAGAAATTCTTCCAGATACAGGTCAATTCTTCTATGGGCAATGTTTATCTGATTGATAGAAGTTACTTCATATTGTTCGGAATTGTTCAAAATGTCAAATATTTTGGCAATATAATTATCCATATCATACAATACCACTCCACCCCCCTTGTCTGCAGTCATAATCCTAATATTTTGAGAATATATAGAATCTAATAGTTTTTCGACTGCTACATTCCACCAGGAAGAATCACCTGATTTTTGTAAATTACCATATAGTTCATGTATTTTCTTACTGACCACCTTTTCAAAGGTTGATAGGGTATTGTGCATGGGTAGAGTGAAATTACTTTTCTTCTTTAAGCAGTCCATTTTTGAATGCTTATCAGATGAATTTTGAAAAAATATACCCAAATTAATCTTTCTCAAGAATAACTTGAACTCGACTAAAGTATCAACCAGATCAAACTTCCTTCTAGGAATATATTTCATACCTTTCGAAAATGTATCAAAGTGTTCAATGTTTATGGGATATTGCGTGTAATTATATATTTTGAAGTCTCCTACACTATATACCACCCCATCAGTGACCCTAATACCAGAAGGTTCACCTTCCTGTACTAGTAACCCCTGTGGGGATTCCTTGTTCTTCGATCCCCTTGTCTCCAACTGTTTTCTTGCCATTTGTAGTTGCCCTTCCACTTTTTTTCTTGCTCTAAAAAATCTTCCCCATAGCATTCCTCTCTATCAAGATCATTGTACATGTAGTCCACATCATTGCCCCTATCACGTCTGTCAGGGTTAACATTAATTCTTTTGTTCCAATTATAGGCAGTTTCATTTTCATATTGTCTTGTATCCCTTAGAAATTTTTTACATTTTCTATCAAACATTTTTTTACTACTACTTTCTACATAGTGAAATTGCTTAGCATGCAATTTCTCCCACTGTGGGTACAATAAATAATTGGTTATAGCAACATTGAGTTCTTCTACATCTTTTAATAGTGTACTCAACTTGTTGTCATTGCAAGATATTATGAACTCCATAAATTGCCTACCAAAACCATCAAACATTTTATTACAAGTCAATATATTGGTCTCATTTAGTTCTATCCCAATGGGCTGTTTAAAAAAACGTAAACCCATAGGGACAATGCCACAGTCCACACATTTGCGTAAATATAAATTGTCCATCTGCAAAGCTTTTATCCGGTTAAGCTTCTTACCGAAGCTAAAAATCATGTCCTTTAAAGTAATGTCCTGTTCTTGTACAATACTATGTTTCTTATGATTATCCACAGACCGGAAATCATAAGGCAGTTTTAAAAAATTATCTAAATTGAAAGTAAATTTGTTATTCATACCATCCATAGGTTCCGACATCTTTGGCCTATTGGATGTGGCAGTTTCTTTCATATTTACCAAGTTTGAACCCACTTGGGAAGAATAGGTGCGTGTGGGTTGCATACGTTTAGGTTTAGCCCCTGACAAAACATACACATCCTCCGAAACCTCACCAGATGCAGTAGAAAGATTAAACTGACGCATGTGATTGCCAATGGTTCCGTTACCATAGAAAGTGCCGTTGGACTGTGAATTGTTCCTTTTCAGGGCTTCTTGACCGTTTGGAATCTCCTCGGAACTACCACTTCCTATGTCAGAACGTGGCGATGTCATCCCCTCCATTTCAATTTTCTCTGAGGCTGTGTTACGTGAAGTAATAGGCGGTGTCATAATTTCCAACAACCGGGTGATTTCACCCTTTAGAATCACCAGTTCTGAGTGTATTTTGTCCACTTCATCTCTCCTGACAGGAGAGAAGTTGCAGGATATATCCCCAATGGAATCCATGGCTGACGACAAATACCAACAATGAAGGTTCAGGGAACTCAACACTAGAAGAAAGACAGCATCAAAAACTGTTCCCAGAACAAACCACGATCCACGAATATGTCACAAAGAACTTCTTTTATTGAAATACAAAACGAAGGTTGAGCGCTTTCATCTACCCAATGTAGATTTCATCAGAACACTGAATATATCAAACCTTGTCTCATATACAGCCTTCTAAATATTATCAGTATTAATAATGGTTAAAAATGCCTAAAACAGCATCAAAATTCAATCATATAAGTGGAATATGAACCATACCCCAACTCTAATAATACATACTAGATGAATGTTTCATATAAAATATGACAAATGCATGGAGTGCATAAAGGGAACAATATCAAATGTAAGATATAATCCTACAGTAAATACTAATTATATAACAAATACAATATATAGTTATGACCTGCCTAAATATATTGTGCATTACCAAAGTATACAAATGCCTATATTTAACAGTGAAAAATTATTTTATATACATATTTGATTGAGTGTATATGTATATATGTCTATATGTCTCTCTCTGACAAAACTACAATATTGTTAATTTCTTATAAGGGGCTTAGTAGTTTAGAGAATATTATTAGAAGTAGCATTTATCCAACATGTTGTCTATATTTTTATGTTGGGATCATTTGTATTGTATAAAAAAGAAGGATATGAATAATGCACTATACAGACATTTAGCTGGTAGTGCTGGTTGTAACACCTTCAAATTTGCCATTCTTGAAGTAGTTAGGAACAAAAAGAGATCAAATGGCAGTTAAAGCTAAATATTCCACCAGGTATCAATGAAAATATTCCTACTAAGCCCCTTATAAGAAATTAACAATGTTGTAGTTTTGTCAGAGAGAGACATATAGACATATATACATATACACTCAATCAAATATGTATATAAAATAATTTTCACTGTTAAATATAGGCATTTATATACTTTGGTAATGCATAATATATTTAGGCAGGTCATAACTATATATTGTATTTGTTATGTAATTAGTATTTACTGTAGGATTATATCTTACATTTGATATTGTTCCCTTTATGCACTCCATGCATTTGTCATATTTTATATGAAACATTCATCTAGTATGTATTATTAGAGTTGGGGTATGGTTCATATTCCTTTTATTATATGATTGAATTTTGATGCTGTTTTAACCATTATTAATACTGATAATATTTAGAAGGCTGTATATATGGGTTTTACCAAATCTATGTTCTTATGTCTTTAAAACTTAATGGTAGTTTAATTGGTCAGTTTGATATATTCAGTGTTCTGATGAAATCTACATTGGGTAGATAAAAGCGCTCAACCTTCGTTTTGTATTTCAATAAAAGAAGTTCTTTGTGACATATTCATGGATCGTGGTTTGTTCTGGGGACAGTTTTTGGTGCTGTCTTTCTTCTAGTGTTGAGTTCCTTGAACCTTCGTTGTTGGTAACTTAACAAGCTGTCAAGAGCTTATTGTGTCTGACAGGAATGAGCACCATAACCTGTTGTTTTTCTGCTGTTAAACCTTGGCCTGAGGTTTAGGACATATGCCACAATATATGTCTTTTGGGAGCCACACTCAGCCTCCCACTCATCACAAATCAAATCTAAACCATTAGCCTGTGAATAAGAAATCTATCCTTCTGAAAATCTCTAACAAAAGCATTTGCCATCTTCTAACCTGAGGTACTCAGAGGCCCCACAATATCAATAGCTAGCCTCTGAAACAGCTCCTCAATCACAGGCAAATACATCAAAGGAGCTTTGACCTTGTTCTCTGCCTTGCCTACTTTTTGGCACTGCTCACAGGTCCTGCAGTACCCTGTTATATCCCTTCCAATCCCAGGCCAATAAAGGTTCTGCATAATATATCTGTTGGTACACCTTATGCCCATATTACTTGCAAAAGGAGTGTCATGGGCTATGGCAAGAAATGCCAGACGATAGACTCTGTGAACTATCAACTGCTGCTGTACCTCCTCCTCTCTCCTCTCCCAGGGTCTCTCTCTCCACTCTATACAGTAAACCTTTTTTATACAGACTCCTTCTCTTTCTTTTTATCCCCTCTCCTCCTCTACCTCCCTCAAGCTTTGTCTGTAAGGTCCGTCCTGAGCTGACCTTCTCAACTCCTTTTCTTGTGCTTTTCTTCCTCTCCCCTTCCACAGGAAGCCCTAGGCTTGACAGTGTGCTGTGCCTCAGTGCTTGCTTGGTCACCACTCATCTCTGTCCTTGCAGTCACCCTGTCCATGGGAACATCAGTACCTATAGCAGCCATGGCTCACTTTCAGTCTCACTGCTGCAAGGTAGTTCCCTCCCTGAAATAGCTACATCACCAGACCCAGCTTCAGGTGTGGGGTCTGTCTGGGTCTCCCCCAGGCTACCAGACCTACATAACTGTCTCCAAGACTGACTGTATGTAACTGTCTGCATGCAAGGTACTGCATTATGAAAATCATTCCCTATCAAGACATCTGCAGAAATATCCTCAAGCACAGCTACCTGATTGCTTCCTTTTCCACCCTCCCAGTCAAGGTGAACCCTGGCCAAAGGTATTTAGAATGGGATCCCTCCTAAAACTCTGATTGAAGTGGACTGCCCAAGTGAGTACTGCTCCTCTTTAACCACTGCAGGCTTTACAGTGGTTATGTCAGAGGCTGTGTCTCTCTTAGCAGTGGCCTGCCTTCCATCCACTAAGATAGAATACAAACTCCGGTGATAGTTTAGTACCCCTGTTGTCTTTAGACAGCTTACTACTGGCATGCTGTTATTCCCACTTGCTGGCTCTATCACCTTTTGTTCCCCACTTGCTTCAGTGGACATTTGAATGCTACATGGCCCCTCTGGTTACATTTAAAACATCTAACCTCTAATCCTGGCCATGTGCCTACACTAGTGGCTTCCCCTGTTACTGGTAAACTCTGTTGGGGTTATTTAGGCTGCCCACCATGGGTTCCCTTATATCCATGTACAGCATTGGGTATACCCTTCTTGTGCAGTGATGCCCTGCTTGCTAAGCAGAGATCCCCTTTTCTCCCCAGCTAATCTGCAGAGTTACACTCCTGGTCTGCCAACCAGATTCTCATGTCATCAGGCAAAGTACTAAGGGCTTGTTCCCTCACCAAGAGATCTCCAACTCTTTCAAAAGTGGTGACTTGACATGCACTCATCCACCTATGAAAATAAGGGTTTAACTCATCAATACAATCACATACACTTTGATAGGTCTTGTGTCTGTGCACATGAATGTTTCTCTGTAAGCTTCAGGCATTAACTTATAACAGTTCAATAAACATAGTTTTATTCTATCATAGTCTGAACGATCAGTATCAGAATATTTAGAAACAGCAGTTACAGCTTTACCATGAAGTAAGGGAGTCAGGAACTGTACAGAGCTCTTGGTCAACATTATACTGTTTACATACTCTTTAAAATATATGAATAAAACTATCAAAGTCATCCCCCTCTGCAAACTGTGTAAGAAATTCACTGACCTTTATTGCTCCTGGGTTCCAATTATTCCCTTCCCCATTACCTCCATGACCCTGATAAAGAGTCCCTGCTTCTCTTTTTCTTCAGCCTTCAATCACCACAATCTCTCATTTTCATCAATCTCCAAATGCTGCAGTCTCTCTTTGGCCTCCAAATGTTTGGCCTCCAGTTCATGCAGATACTGCTTCTCCTTTTCTTCAGCTTCCAAACGTTTGGCCTCCAGTTCAAGTCTCTGTAACTTGTAATTCTCACACACACACACACTCATGGGAAAGGCTAGCACAGATTTACTAGCTGTGCCCCTCTGCTCAGACTATAAGTTAACCACACTGCCACTAACCAACCACTCAAAGGGTCTTACAAGTGTATCCAATTATACTGAGTAAAATCAATACTAATATAAATGGTAGAGAGTAACCAAAGCCACAAGGATTTTCGGAGTGGCCACTGCATCACTAAAATAAGCATAAATATTCTCAAGATGTTAAAAGTATTCTCTAAAAGACCAGTTACAATGAACGGTATAAAAATATTTAATAATAAATAATAAAATAGAAAAACATGAGAATATTATATATCTAAGTATAATAAACACCAGAGTTTCAATCACATGAGGAATAAAAATAACACAGTTGAAGAGATTGAAACAGTTGCAGAAAAAAACACTACTTAACTAATCTCACTGTATTTCCTGATTGTCTAAAGAATAACTGTTCCCTAGCTAACTTAATTAATACAGCAAGGCAATATTAGATGCTGAGATTCTTAATTCCACAAAGCATGGTGATAAGCTTTCGACTAACTTAACTCAAGTCAACTGAACTTTTTATATCAGGTTCCAAAGAAAACAAAATAAACTGCTGTGTGAGTTCCATCCTCTCAGTGCTGGTTATAAAATGACATCACATTTGATCACCTGACTCTGATACAATACACACTCAGAGCTTTGCTAAGATCTGTTGCAGTATCTGAAAGCTATAGAACAATTTGAAAAACGTCTACTCTTCCCTTCCAGAATTCCTTGTTTAAATATATACATTTAGTGAGTTATAATAATACTGTTGATACAGTTTTAACACAAGCATCTGTACCAGTCAGTGTGATACTCAAATGACACAAAATTATTTACAAAACTCCAGCTAACTATGCTAGCATATGTTACACACGCACTGCCCTATTCTCCCTGGCATGGATGGCAATACTTCACATCATCACACCCTCTCCTAATAAATGCCCATGATACATAGGGCCACAGTTAGATTGGCTTGCATGGCTAAGCTACTAAAGTTTCTGGTGTTCATTAGCCTAGTATATACCTATGAACCTATATGAGATGACATGACCTGGAAGAGGAGAATTCCTTTGCTTGAGCAAAAGTAATATTGTGGATGCCTTCCAAAACTATTGAAGGAGCCATTGCTTAGCAATAGGTTATTGATATACTAAAGGGGTTTGGCTTCAAAAGTATAACATGTTTTTAGGAAACTGAGGTTGAGAGCATTTGAGACCACAGTCATAACTCTCAACTGTCCAGATGTTTGCAGAATGTTCAGATTTTTGCCTCATACTTTTGGCCTGTTCTTCCTAGAACTTGTGGCTTTCTGGGAAGTCATTGATGATGGAAGTCACTAAATAATTACAGACATATGTGTTTCAGACTTCATATCCTTCAGACAATTCATGTTAATGTAAAACCTGTTAGTCTAGCAACTTTCTAAGTTTGCAAGAGCAATATTTAAAATCTGTCCCTGAGTTTGGGCTTTCATCCCCCCATTATTTTGGCTTTGTCCATATATCCTATGCTAAGAGATTTAGAGGTATGCCACAAATCCATAATTGGGTGATTTTCTGTATTTCTTGAATAGTTACTTCATCTATTAACATCATATTTTTCCATATAATGCACAGCTGTTGGTAGGTTATTAGTTCAACTATTTTATCACCTACGCTAACCTTCACTCTCTACTTTACACATACCACCATCCATCCATCCTCAATCCCTTTTTCCCATTTTGCACATGAGGTCAGGGTGTCACTTCCGCAGTGGCAATCATCTCGAGTCAAGGTTTACACCGCCGGATGGCTAGCCTGTCACGGTACTTTTAGGTAACTGATTACACATACCACCAGTCCTCACCAATTAATTTCTCTTTATGTTTCTTGTAAATATGTAGCACTATATGTAGTGATGCAGTAATCTTTTTTACACAACCCTTTAAGTGTGTTATAGGTTCATAGGTTCACAGGTGTGTACTAGGCTAATGGCCCTGGGGCCTTTACAAGCCTAGCCCATAAAAGTGCCCTGGCAACAGCAAATAAATTTAGTTCAGGATGGTTAATGTTCTTTGTGTTTCACTGTTGCAGTCATTACATCTGGGCTATCTACCCGCAGCAGCCCCCAGTCGGCCCGACCATCAAAGTCCCACTGAACTATATCACATTTTCTGTTTGAATTTATACAACTGTAACTATCGTCACTTCATTCTAAGAGCTTGTTTTCTTTTGTTTTGATATATTCTGCTCTTTTGGGATGAAACTGAACTTGGTCCACTGAGATTGGCGCTCTGCCCTGTTAAACATATTCAAATAAATAAATAAATAAAAACTTTTTTCATAAGTTGAAAGTGGGAGTGAAGTTTTTTAAGTAAAGGACAAGCTGAAGAATAACATTAATCGGTGATAAGACTGAACAGTGAGATGTGATTCTGAAGTGTTTAACAAACAGGATATAGTTGCAATACCTGTTTCTGGGTGACCTTTTTACTGTATTTTAGATGGGAATGGGGGTCTTAGGTCTTCTTAACAAGCCACTAATGTAATGGATTATTAAGGATCCCAGTCTGGTATGTTTAAAAGTAGGTAGTTTTAACATGACAAGATTTTATTTTTTCATTCATTCTTATCCCTGGAAAATTCTATCAAACAAAGTGCTAATAATATTTTAAAAGAATTCCATTTTATACACCTAGTAATAAGTAGAAAATATGTATTGTGTAAAGTCAAAAGATGTGCAGAAAAGTTTCTAGGACTATGACATACTTTAGTTTGTTCAATAATAAAAGTCTACTTGTTATAGGGTAGGTCACTCAATAAGGTGATTTCTTGGTTATGTTTACGTGATATAAAGGTGATAATGGTAAATATAAAAAAAGCTGCCACTGAGATTGCCAGCATTATGACTGAAACACAGGTATCTGCATTACTTCTGTGCATGGAGCCTTACCTATCAAGTGTTTCAATTTTCCTGGGACCTGGCAGTTTGCAAGCAAAATCTTCAAACCATTGTGACATCCTGATTTATATCCTGCAAGTCCAGATTTAACATTCTAATATGAAAACACCCTTAAGTTCTGATTTATGGATTTGGTCAACTCCAGTTATGCACAGTTTTCAAGTCAGTGAACAAAAAAAGTGCCCACCATAACCATCAGATGCTAGCCTATCTCAGATGACTCTTATTAGATTTTTTTTCTAAAGTGTACACCCCAACACATGTGGCCCGGCTCCATCTAAATGGTCCTTTTAGGTCAAAGCCTGCCTATATAAGGTAAGGCAGCTGTACGCTGTTTCTACATCAGTCATTCCTTTCTATAGTTTAACATCAGCCTTGAATTTGCTGGCTCCATGAGATATGTGGATAAGATCACTTCAAAAACACAGACGCAGTAGCACTGGAACAAGCTAGAAAACAAATTACGAATATTATCATCTTGATACAAAGCCAACTATATTTTTTTCTTGATTTCAAATCACTTGAGAGAATTCAGAAATGATCTGTTTGCAGTTTGTTGCTGTAACTGCTCTGTAGTGTGAAATGGACCACAGGATACAGACAAGATCAAATATGTAGTGTCACAGCTTTTTTTATAAGTGGAATAAGGAAACTGATGACTGCACCACTGTAGCAAATTGGGGGGGGGGGGGGTAGTGAGCCTGCTGTGCAATGTAAGGCTGAAAATCTGTGAATCAACAAGGTTGACTTAATAGTCTTGACTGGTATCTTAATTTCCAAAGAAAAACAAATCATGCTTATACTCTGGACTCTTAGGTATGCACATGTGTGGTTTTAATAACACTGCATTAAATTATGTTGCTATCAATAGTATCTATGAATGCATTTGTACATTGTTCGTAAGCATGAGACTTGCTGATACTGTGAGCTAGTTTAAGCCTATACAATTTTTTCTTTTGAAGGTGAGAATTAAACCTTGCACCTTGTGTCTGGAAGGTAAACACCTTAACTATTATGCCCCCCTCCCCCATTTTCATATCAGTCAATTTACAACTGAGAAAGAAAACTGGTTCATAATATCTTAAAAGAAACCAGACTGTTGAATAAGCTACTGAATAAAAATATAGGGAAGGTTAGAACAGATTCAGCATTTATCATGGAAGGTGATAATTTATACTGTGTCGTATCGGATTCCATACATTTGGTCGAATTACACTTAGACGAAAATGATTCCAGGCATGTCACTTCACTGAAAGCTCACTTGGTCGAAGTTCATTTGGTCAAAAATGGAATATAGCCCCTGCCCCACTGCAGTGCAACTCTGGAGTGAGAATATTAAATAAGGGGGTGTGGGGGCACAGCCTCCCACATTAGTGTGGGGCATAGCCCCCCACATTATGCCAATAGTTTTTTACTAAAGATATATATATATATATATATATATATATATATATATATATATCAATGCATTTTTAATGGATATACCTTCTTATAATAGTGAATACATTAAAATTATGTGGGGGGCTATGCTCCCCACACCCCCCCACCTTATTTAATATTCTCACTCCAGGGTTGCACTGCAGTGGGGCAGGGACTACATTCCATTTTTGACCAAATGAACTTCGACCAAGTGAGCTTTCAGTCGTGAGCTTTCAATGAAGTGCAATGCCTGGTATCATTTTCGACTAAGTGTAATTCGACCTAATGTATGGAATCCGTCGTATCACAAGTAGTTATTGCAGATGTTGCAAGCAGGCCTTGCTGAGGCTGAACTTTTGCAAACTCCCAAATTAGACACAACTGATGCTGATGACCCAAACAGTCACCCTTGCAGTCTGTAATACATCTGAGAATCAGAACTCCAAACACAACTACAGTGGCATGGTAGTTAATACAGGGAGCATAGTGTTTCACTGAATCATCATCAACGGAATGTAATTGCAGAGAAGCAGGAATGTCAAAAATCCTCCCTTATCAAATAGAGCTACTCAAGAAAGTTTTCTGTTATTATCACTTGTAAATGATTTTTATTTTTCAGTTATAGTGCATTATTTTAAGTCCTTAGGTTTAGTGCTTTATTTTGATTTATGTAATGGAAAAAATTGAAATGTTCTATACATGTGTACATTTAGCTTGAATTTCTAGGGTTTTTAGCAATGAAGTGTTGCAAATGAGGTGTGGGGATGGATCCTCTATTGTGCTGATCAGGTGTCCCTGATTTTGTCCAGATAGCCCTGATTTGTCAGAGGTATTCTGCATGATTCTGCTTTTCTTTTTTTTTTGGGGGGGGGTTGATTGAGAGGTACACATAAAACAGGTTTCAGACTTGTGCAATTAGGAATCTGATGGATTGGCTTTCTTTACTCATATTATGAACAACACTAATAACTCACTATCTGTACTACCACCTTGTAATGATGGAAAATAATCTACTTATTCTTATTGGACAAACATACACAAGTATTTTTATGTTCACTTCTAGTATTGCATTACTTATATGGTTTGAATCCTGGTTCAGTGTGTCAGAGGTTCTGTGCTTGTGCAGGCTGATTGACTTATGCTAATACTGGAATTGTAGCCCATTTTGTTCCCCTCCCACCTCATTTCCCCAGCCCACCTCAATTACACATTTTTATTACAAGCCATTCCCACCCCCTATTTACTCACTTTGCTCCTCCCATTAAAGTTACAAAACCAATCCAGACTACATCATCATAAGAACATAGGATTACTAGGCTAATGGCCCTGGGGCCCTTACAAGCATAGCCAAGAGTTTATCCCCAAAAAAGAAACCTCAGTTAACACCTGTCATCCCTGTCAATGAGGGACAAAGGCAAAACCCCTGGGACAAATTTGTGGTTTTCCATCCACTCATCAAGGTTTCACTTGAAGAGGGTCAGCAAGGTATTCTGTTTGACATGTATGGGAAGTCTATTCCAGAAACTGGGCAGCCTTTGGAAGACAAATCTGTCTCTCCAGCAGGTTTTGTTGATGTTGCATATTAGATTTAGGCCTATTGAGCGGGTAATGCACGAGGACTTAGACTTATCGATATGGAGCATCTCTAGTAGGGCAGGGTCCAATATTGCCTGGTAGGTGAGACACAGATCACTTCTGAGTAATCTGTATGATACTGAGTAGAGTGATAGTGATTTGAGCCTGACCCCATAGGACAGGTGTTGGAGGGCATGGATTCTCTTTGTGAGGTACTTCTGTGACCTTTTCCAGTTGGTGCAGGTGTTTGGAGAGGTACATACAACATGGGACATTATACTCAATTATAGGTCTAATGAGGGAGGAGTACAGAGAGGTAATAACCTCCTTTTTTTCTGGATGCAATCCCTTTACTTATGAGATGAACCAAGTAAAAGACTTTTCTGACCACTGCCACCACATAATGGTTGAATGTGAGATTGTTGTCAACCTGAGTACCCAGGTCTCTCACCACAGGTTGTGTGCTTAGGGAGTTGCCATTGATGTGGTCAGTAGGGGCCGTGTTTTTGCCAAATGGTATGATAATACATTTTTTTGCATTTTTGAGGCCATGTCTTTAGCACCAGTTATTTGCAGCTGTAAGACCCTCTTGCAGTATGTTAACATCATTTGGGGAGTCATTGACAGCACCCAACTTAGAGTCATCTGCAAACTTGGTCAGCCACAGGCCTCTTTGCCTGGACCTCTAAGAAGTAGATGAAAAGAGAGCCATTGTATCTAATGTTTTTTCCCAGCATTCATATGAGCAAAAAAGGGAATAAAGGTAAATCCTGTCATATGGCTAACACAAAGAATGAAAGAATTCATAAAAAAGATAAAGCCTGGACATCCTGTCTAAAAACGAAAACACAACACAGATACGAGACATTCAGGCAATTATGTAACCTCACTGAAAGAAGCCACTGCAGACAAAAAAACAATTACTTTACATTCCAGTACTCTATCCAAAACAACTGTAAAGCTTTTTGGATCTCCATGAATAAGCTCCTGTATCACAGAGTCAAGCAACCAACCCTAGCACCCCCCCACCTTCCACCAGAAGCTCTTGTCAGCAGAGTCAATACTCACTTCATCCAAACTGCTATGAAACTTGACAAAAACCAAGAGAGAGAGTAACCCTCTTAGCTACATGCAGACTTATATCCACAATAATCCTTTCACTGTAAAACTAATCCAGATATCCAAAAAAATGTTTGACTCAAATGAAAACTCACAACCCTAGCCATTGATAATCTTCCATCTGAATACCTTAATATAACTTATACCTCTCAACTGTCCAGATTTTCTCAGAATGCCCAGATTTTTGCCTCATATATTTGGTCTATTTCTCATAAAATTGTGGTTTTCTAACAAATCACTGGCAAGTCATTGAAGACTGAAGTCAGAAAAATTATAGATAGTTGAGTTTCAGACTTTATATCCTTCAGAAAATGCATACTAATGCAAAACCTGTTATTCTATCAACTTTCTAAGTTTGTAAGAGCAATATTTAAAAAGTGTCCCTATATTCTGACCTTTGTCCCCGCATTATTTGTGGCTTTGTCCAGATTTCTTGCTGTAACAGATTGAGAAGTATGTAGCTGCAGATGCAGCAGCCTACCCAGTAGCCATATTAATAGCCAAAAAAATCTTCCATACTACCCTTACATAAAGAAGGAAGCGCTTTAGAGCTATTATGCTACAGGCCATTTGCTATTCTTTCTCCCCCTCTCAAAAACCTTTAAAAAATGTATTCAAACTCAACTGCTCCAACAGCTCACAGATAACAATATTCTTTCTGTCTTACTTAATGTGGATTTAGACCAAATCACTGCAATACAACTGCATTCTTGCACTTTGTCAATACTATCTACCTTGCAAATGTAAAAAGGTTTCCTCACTATTCTTGGATCTGTCAAAGGCTTTTGATACTGTCTCACAAGACAAATGGATCCATAAAACTACAGTTTGTAGGTCTCTCACATTCCGGTCTCGAAATGGTTCAACAGCTATTTAACCAACAGACACCAAGTTATAAAGGGGCAGTCAGGTCTAGCTCCCATTCTTTCAGTCCCTGTTGGGTACCTCAAAATATCTTCATAAATGACCTTCACAAAGCCTCCATGCATGCATCCCTAATTCAGTACTCAAATGGCTTACTCTCATCTGTGTAGCTAATAATCTGCATAAACTCCAAACAATTAACTAATAGTTCTTCTCTTGAACTCCCAACTTCTGCTATATGCAAAAAAAAGCTTCCTTTTGCCCTTAAATCATAAATTAACAAGGTTATACATGCTAAGGTCCCAGATGTCAAGATAGATGAAAACATAAAATCTGACCTCGATATAGGAAAAGCTACAACAATGCTACAACAAAATTGCCAGGTATGCCTGCAACCTCCCTTATAAGGCCCATAACTGCTCTGCCCTCCTATATACTAATGGTGTTGGAGGAAGCATTTTACATCAAAAATAAATAATATAGTGCTTAAAAAATAAATATGTAAAATGCAACAATTTTACATAGAGCCCATTCTCTCTCTCTCTCACAAACACACACACACACACACACACACACACACACACACACACACACACACACACACACACACACACACTCTCTTCTGCTTTCACACATGTACATATACACACACACAATCTCCTCTGCGTTTATGCACACATTCAGTCACATAAGATCGGTCTCACTTTTGTCAATCTCTCTCTCACACACACACACACACACACACACACACACACACACACACACACACACACACACACACACACACACACACACACACACACACAGTCTCTGCTGCTTTCATACAGGCATTCAGCCATACATCGCTGTCACTCTCTCTCTCTTACACACACAGTCTCCTCTGCTTTCATGTGCTTTCATACACGCATTCAGTGACACATGATCGCTCTCACTTTCTGTCCATGTCTCTTAATCTCACATATATACGCACACACACAGTCTCTCTCTCTCTCTTTTTTTTTTTTACATTTTAAGCGCACTAAACAGCAGAACCGTTGCTTAACGAGTGTAAAATAATGGCACCCATTATGTTTTTTCCAGTCTGAGCTCCACAGCAGCTTGATATGCTGCCGTGAAGCGGCGGATTTGTTTTTTCACCGGACATTACTTGTCTATTAATACCATGCAGGAGAATATTCGTTCTCCAATCAGTGAGTTGATGTAGAGTTTTCCCATTTTCTAATCAAAATTAAATGTAGCCCACATCGTTTTATATAAATCCAACAAGTGTCCCAATGTAAAATGTATCCTTAAACACCACCTATCCCCAAATGCCTATGCAAAGTTTGCAAAGTACGCAAAGTATGCAAAAACAAACAAACAAAATCTTTATACAAAAAACAATAACTCAGCAGGGGAAGCCTTTTTATTCCACTGACATCCCCAGGCTATGGAACTCACTACATCTAACACTAAGAGTCAATAACAACTTATCCATCTCAATCCTATTTATGTTCTTGCCCCTCATCAGGCTAACCCTAACAAACTACCCACTCTCTTGCCATTACTTTCCCACATTTTCTTGCTCCCAAAAACAATTGGGCTTTAGGAATAAATATTAGGGACTCGCTTGTAAATCAAATGTACTTAGTGTAAGTCTCCTCCAAATACTGCTGTATCTTTACACTCGGATTAATACTTCCTGATACTACTGTTTACACTATTGCTATACCTGTAACTTTCTGTTTACCATGCTACCTATAAAGGCTACATTACCCTAATGCAAACAGAATAACTTGTCTAACTACCACTTTTATTGCATGTAGTTATGTGTATACTCATATATATATATATATATATATATATATATATATATATATATATATTATAGCTGTTCCACTATAAATGCTTGAATATAATATGATCCATTTCAACATGATACTGTGGCTGTATCAGTGAGAATGTTTACTCTTATTCAGTATGCCTGTGTGTACCATGAACCAATTCAATATTCTGTTGTGTATCATTTTTAATTCTGCAATGTCACAGATGACACTATTGTTTAATTTATCTGTGATAATCTGTACTTTATCTCATATTACATTATATCAATGTAACTTTTCTGCCCAGGCTTCCACTGAAAAGGGGTTCTATACCCAGTTGGACTTACCCAGCTAACAAAGTAACAAAGGAAAATAAAATAAACACATTTATTCTGGAACCTGCTCAAAGGAGTTCACATTTATTAAATTGTTTACATTTTTTCTTCCTTTTGATCATGTTACAGATAATTATCTCTTCCTTTTTTCTCTCTCCCCTTTCTCTAAGTATGTGTGTGTGTGTGTGTGTGTGTGTGTGTGTGTGTGTGTGTGTGTGTGTGTGTGTGTGTGTATACTACCCATTTATTTGTTGTACATTTATGTACTGTTGTCCAATATTTACTGTACCACCATACTGTTTCTGTTGGAGAGCTTTCCTTGCAGGGCCCCACAGAAAATAGGTTCTGCCCATCTGAACTGCCCCACTTACCAAAGAGTAATAACTAACTAATTAAATGCAGAAATAAAATATATGTTTATTTATGTATTCATTCATTTATTTATTCATTGACATGTGATGGGATGAAACTAAGTACAGATAAGACACTGGTAATGGCAGCAAAGTGGGGAAATCAGAAGAAACTGAGAATTGAGATATAAGGGAAGATAGTGGAATAAGTTAATAGCTTCAAGTATGTGGGAGAGGTGGTTGAGGAGAAGGGAAGTCTGAATGAAGAGATCAAAGCTAGAATCAGAGAGGTTGCAGCCAACTGTTTTAGAGTATCATAGGATCATTGCAAGTCACTAGGCTACTAGCCCTGAGGCTCTTATAAGCCTACCCCATAAATTAGCCTATGTTCCCAGAAGTCAGCATCTGATGCCCCTGTCTAGTAGGGACACAGGCAGAATCCCAGGGGTGTATTTTCTATTTCCCAATTCCCACACAGTCATCCAGGTTCCTCTTAAAGAGGGATAATGATGTACTCTGCTTGATGTGGAGACAGAATCTATTCCACTGATGGGGGAGTCTCTGAGAGACAAATCTGTCCCGCCAGCAAGTCCTATTGATGTCACAGACCAAGTTGAGGTTTTCCATGCAGGTCACACAAGCGGAGTTTGGCTTGCACATATGCAGCAATTTCATCAAGGTGGGGTCAGAGATTGCACTGTATGCCATACATAGATCACCTCTGAGGAGTCTGTATGAGATGGCGTAGAGGGACAGGGCTTTTAGCCTATCTGTGTAAGATAGATTTTTGAAGCCCTGGATTCTCCTGGTCAGGAACCTCTGTGGTCTCTCCAGGTGCTGCACAAGGTACATGCCAAAAGGGGCATTAAACCTGATGATGGGCCTGATAAGGGAGGAATACAGGGATGTTATGACTTCCTTGTTCCTAGAAATACCCTTACTAACAAGGTGAGCCATGTAGAAAGCTCTCTGTACAATGGAGGCAACATGGTGGTCAAAAGTTAGATTGCTGTCAGCTTGGTTGCCCAGGTCCCTCAACAGCCTGCATGCTTAGGACATTGTTATTAATGTGATAATTTGTGGAGGAGTTAATCTCCCCAAAAGGGATGATGATTCATTTTTTGGCATTTAGTTTGGGGCCGTGTTTCTGGCACCAGTCATTTGTCTAGGTGAGTCACTCTTGTAGTATGTCTACATCACTAAGAGAGTTGATGACAGCACCCAGCTTGCAGTCATCTGCAAACTTGGTCAGCCACAGACCCCTGGTTTTGGCACCCCAGAGAAGTATATCCCAAACAACAGGGGCCTCAAGACCGATCCCTGGGGTACACTGCTCATTACAGATCTACTACTTGACGTAGCTTCCCCTATTTTGACTAATTGAGTTCTATCAGTGAGCCAGTTAGCTACCCATCTGGTCACATACAGATTTATGCCAAGCTGGGATAGTTTATCTATTATGCCCAAGTGGGGAATAGTGTCAAAGGCCTTGGCCAGTTCAGGGTAGTCTGTGTGCACCGTCTTCCCCTCATCTATGGCTTTGGTGGCTGACTCAGAGAAGTCTACCAAATTTAACAGGCATGATCTCCCCTTCACAAAACCAAACTGTGTGGGATCAAGTGTTTGGAGGTTGCCGATGTCCTTGTTAATGTGGTCCATGATAAAGCATTCTATGGCCTTGCAAATCAGATGAGTTAGGCTGATGGGTCTATAACTGCCTGGATCAGTGGATGCTCCACCTTTGTGCAGAGGGATGACAGTGGCCGTCCTCCATTTGGTGTCGGACAAAACCGATACTCAGGCTTAGGTTGAATAGGGTGCCTAATGGTGCTGCCAGTTCCTGCCTGAGTTGATGCAGGATGCAGCCTGGGATGTTACTTCACTAATACCCTTATTTACCTGTTTAGTTCAAGGAGAAATTATTTCCAATTTGGCACATGTTCCTTCTTGGTCCTGTACAGCAATTTTTTTCCTTCTGTTGTAAAGTTTATTTGTAGCTGATGTCCACCAGACAGGTTTACTTTTCCTTGAGAAGGAAGAGGATTTTGTCCTGTCAGGTATTGCTAAATCCACGCATTCATATAAATGGTCATATAGTACTTTGGTGTAGGTTTGGATATTAGTGTCAGTTCCTACTGTTGGGGAGGGGGCTATGATTCTGTTTAGACCTTCCCACAGGAGGTTGCAATCAGCAGTGGAGAAGTTTTTTTGTTTAACCGTAGCTGGGGGGATCAGGAGAGATGGTGACTTTGAAGGTGACCGTTTTGTGGTCTTATCTTACCAGGGATGATGACACTATGGGGTTGCTCCAGTGGTTTCCTATGTTGGTTAGTACCAAATCCAAGATGTTGTTACCTCTTGTTGGGGTGTCAAACAGCTGGTCCAAGGCACTGGCATTGACGAAGTCAAGGGATATTTGAGTATTTGTGTTCTGGTTTCAGTAGTTCTTCCAGTCAATGATTGGGAAGTTAAAATCACCCAGGATCATGGTATAGAGCTGAATCTTACCCTGAGTCAACACTGGAGGCCTGTAGCTAACTATGATTTGAATAGGGTTCTTGTCAACCGTTAACTGCACCTGGAGCATCTCCTGTGTGTCATACTGTTTGACCAGTCTGGAGGTGTGTATATCTTTAATATATATTGAAACACCACCTTCTTTGGCTTTGCTGCCCTCAGTTTGGGGTCTGTATGTTTGATAGGATGAGTAACCAGGTAAGGCTGGGGTACTCTCTGCAAGCTTTGAAAAAGGTTTCTGTGACTGCACAAATGTCAAAATCTTCCATGGTTAAGAATACTTGCAATGAGTGCAGTTTAATGTTGAGACTCCTAGCATTCAGCAGCATGACCTTTAAATTGCATTTAGATGAGATTTTCATGTTGGTAGTTTTGACCTCAAGACATTGCCTAACAAAGGCATTATGAGGGAGGCAAGAGCCTTTGCCAGGAGTCTGAAAACCAAGGGAGACAGATGCAAGCCATCTATGACAAAGCGTCACGGTCTGTCAATCATGACAGGTACTGGATCCCCTTAGAATGACGCCAGAAACTAAGCCAATTGTTAAAGTCAATCATTTTTTGTTTGTATTGAGGCAGCATTCTGGGTGATGGTAGAACATTGCTTAAGGCTAATGACATACCTGCCTGGAACACATATTCAGTGAGCTTGATCATGTCTCTCTTCATATAGTCCAGAGAGGTACGTCATTCATGCCAACATGTACTGTGACAGAGTCATAGCAGAACTTGTTGCGGGACTTTAGTGCATGGGTGATGTGGCGGATTCTGGCACCTGACAACTTACCATGACTTTCTCCTTATCCAGCCTGGTTTTGGGCACATCTGTGTATCTCATAATGGAGTCTCCTAAGATTAATATATTGGGTTTATGGTTAAGCCTTGATGGCTTTGTGACATAGGCATGTGGACTATGTGTGATGTGGTAGGCTGTGGAGTTTGCATGTGTTTTTGTCTCTGAGGTCTCTTTTGTTTAGGTATGTTTTTGTTAAGAACCTCCACATATGTGGGTGTGTGCTGTGTTGGTGTGGGTGATGTTTGAGGTGTGGTGTTTGTGCAGCCAACCTTCTCAGTGCCAGGTATACTGGCTTGTGAGGGAGACAGCATAAACTCCAGGTTTTTAATGTAAGTGCTTCTCTCACAAATTGTGTTCCTAGGTGGTAGTAAGAGAAGGTTGTCTGTGTACATGAGACATTTCCTACACTGTCTCAGGATGCCCATATCAACCAGATCGGCAGGAAAAACTGTAGGAAACTGTCCGTCCATATTTGTCAGGATCGGTGAGGGGGGTGAGCTAAGTGGGGCAAAGGTGGAAAGATCTCAAATGGGTGGTAGTAGCTTGTGTTTGTACAGAGACTGTAAAGAAGCTTTCCTACCTCAGGATCAAGCAAGTGCTAGTAAGGGAAAATTTGAAGCTGGAATACCTTGCAATGGGTTAAATCAGTGTAGCAGCAGTGCACAATGTGCAAACAAGTGCAACCCTGCACAAACACAGGGCTTAAATACCAGAAAAGATGGAAGAATCTAGAAGCTCAGATTACTATTCAATCCTGCTAGCCCCTGCACTTTCAACCAATCACTCATGTTAGAGAAGGTCAGGCAACCTTGTTACTCTCACTAACAAAGAAGGCAGGCTCTTACCAGCACCAGATAGCTGCCAGAAACACAGGAAACTCAGTAAGCAAAGCAACCAGGCCTGGATGCAGCAAACCTGTATCCAGACTATGCTACTTGACTCGAACACAGAAAATACCTAGAAAATGCACAGAAAATACCTAGAAAATGCACAAAAAAGCACAGAAAGAGCACTCACAAACAGAAAATATAGCTCTCAGCATGAGAAAAGCAGTTTACAGTTAAGTAATTCAATAAAAAAGTAATTACAGTAATAAAACACTATCTAGCAATGAAAATATAGTTAAAACAGTATAAAGCAGTAAAAAATGCAGTGAAACAGTAAAAAAAAGCTTTATAATAGTGCAAAATGTAGGGAATTAGCTGTATAGCACAACTATAAGTGTTAGGATGTGCAATTCAATGAAATAAATGTGAAAAAAAAAACAGTTATTCTGCTCTTGGAGTCCCAGGGAATTTCTGCAGCATCACAGTGATGAATCACCAGTCCACAGCTTGGTAAAAACAACAAGGTTTAAATACCATTTAAGAAGGAAGAGTCTTACTACCCAATCCTGCTAGCCCCTGCACTTTCAACCAAACACACATGCTAGAGAAGGTCAGGCAGCCCTGTTACTCTCACTAACAAAGAAGGCAGGCTCCTAACAGCACAAGATGGCTGCCAGAAATCTCAGCAAGCAAAACAATCATACCTGGATACAGCAAACCTGTATCCAGACTATGCTACTTGACTAGAACACAGGTGTAGTATATGACAGAAGATGTCAAGGAAGCTGGAAAGTAAGGTGTACAAAACAGTGGTGTGACCAGTACTGCTGTGTGGTACAGAGACTTGGGCAGTAAAGGCAGAGCAGATGAGTAAGCTAGAGGTGATGGAAATTAAGTACCTGAGACGGGTGATATGATGTACTCTGTGGGACAGATAAAGAAATAAGGACATAAAAGCAGAAGCCAAAATAGCTCCAATTGCAGAAAAGATCAAAGAGAACAGATTACAGTGCTTTGGACATTTGAGCAGAACAATAGAAGTCAATCTGGTGTAGAAAATTTGGGACACAGAGGTGGATGGATTATGTGAGAAAAGATCTGCGTCAGGCATAGGGGTAAAAAAGGCAGGAGTAGGGCATTGAATCAAGAGAGATGGCAATAGTTAACAAGACACCCCAACCCCATGTAGAAAATGGGAAAAAGGGGGTTGATGATGACAATGATGATGATTTGATTACTGGGAACGTCTGACTAGGTAGGAGGCCAGGGAGAAAAGCTCCAATGTATTACAAAACATTTTTAAGAACAATAATTTTACAATCTTCAAAAACAATACAAAAACATCTACAGTTTAAATAATTATACCAAATATGACATAATATGAAAACAATGATTTAATATTTAGAGAAATGTTATCCAGTTTACAGTAAATTAAAGGTATGTCAGTATAATGCAAACAGGAATTGCAATATGAAGTGAAAGGAAAAGCAGGCTACAGTATATTTAGAGAGAAAGCCATAGCGAAGAAATTGATAGAAGTAAGGAAATGAGTGAAGAAGAGAGAGAAAGGAGGAGCAAGATGTGAATATGGCATAATATGAAGTTCATGTCCAGGGATATAGTTTATCTTGGTGTTGAGTAAGAACAGAGCCAGATTTTGGCTAGGAAGTCTTTCAGAATGGTTTTGAAGGATGGGAGGGAGAGTATTGACCTGATGGATACAGGTAAAGAGTTCCAGGCCTTAGTTACATGGCACAAGTATAGACAATGCCCAGCAGATGTGGTGTTTGTGGACAGGCAGGAGTTTTTGATCACTGGATCATAATGACTGACTAGGAACATAGTTGTGTAGAATGTTATTTTTGAATGGACAAGAAGATGGATAATAGATATTTCTGTAGGTGGTAAGAAGCTGTGCATATGTTATTTGATGGGGTTCTAACCAATTTAGGCTCAATGTTTCAGACTTTAAACCTATGCTCTGCCCATCAAATGTATTTTGCTGCAGTGAGCAGCATGGTTGTCTTTATTTACTCATTATATAATGATCCCATGGCAGCTATTGAAAAAATAGGGAAGTTCTTGGTGCCCTGGCCAAATTTCCCCTAGTTATTTTGACTGCAACCTTAGTTTTCCACTGAAAGGTGGCCACTGGCCTAGCAGGACTAACCCAGTCATCAAAGGATAAATAAATGAATAAGTTTAATGTACATTTTTTTCATTTCTGATTGGATGTTTATTGGTATATATTTTTTAGATTCTCGTCTTTGTCTTTTGTTTACTAATTGAGTATGTTCATACCTGTGTGCATTTGAGTTAGATTTTATATAGTTTTTATAATATCATTTTGTTTACTTTTCATTTATGCAAAATATTTTTTTACTTGTTGGCTGTAATGAAAGTATCTAACTTTCAAAGTAAAATTGTAACTTTGCTAAAGTGTTTCTGTCAATTTTCTCCTCGGACCTCCACTAAAAATGGGCACATGTCCAGTCGGACTTTCCCAGTAAACAAATGTCAAATAAATAAATTACCTTAACTGCTGCCTTTTACCCATCATGTACATCTCTTATACAACATATAATCTAAATATCCTATTTTCTGACAGACACAGGGTATATAATTTAGTGCTGCCAAACTATTTGTATGCATGCCTTCATAAATTACTAAAAAACAAAGAAACTAGTGGTCTTAAAACTTCGTTGATAAGCTTAGTCACAATAATTTCCAAAAATCATGAAATCCAGGTAGTGTTCCAAAGCAACAAGCCTTTATCTGTCACATACTAGTGATCCTCAGTAACAAAAAATCAGAACTATTTTAACAATGTTAAACATATCAGCTTTTATATATTTAGAAGTAGGTGTGGAAAATATATGTATTGTTTCATTTCAAACTAGTCTGTTCATGGCAAACAATATAAACAGGGCCATAACAGTGCATTTTAGAACAGCAAGCACCCACCCCCACACACTACTACAGAGTAGGTCAAACTAAATCCTAGTTAAGGAAAATATTAACTATCTATTTGCAACCCACATTCCAAGATCAGGTATTAAGAAGAGTATAACAAACTAAAATCACTTTCTGCTAACTAATACAATAAAGCCTTCATCAGGTCTGTGACAAGAACTAAAATCAAGAAAAAATACATAGCTATCTAACCATAAACATAATCAAACTAGAACACTAAAAATATAAAAATACATCTTTCTAATAATATCTAGTAAATATCCATCCATGTGTATTAATGTGCATAAAACTAAGTTTTTAACGGCTTAGAAAAAATGTCAGTGAGGCTGGACTGCTGTGCTTGTTCATTTTTTTATATTCATGAATTACTAAAGCCATGTAGTTGTTACTACTCTATGAAGATATAATCCCTTTTTTTCTTTACAGTCCCAGTTACTGCACTTCCCCTCCTCCACTTAATTAGCCATTTCCCCTGCTGTGGGAAGAATTCTTTCTGGCACTAATACTGTTACATTCCATTGTTTTTTTTTTTTAATTTCTCTGAATGGATTATCACAACATTCTGTACTGAACTCAGGCAGTCCAGGTGATGATTCACATATAGACTTGTTAATATTTTACATTGAAAATGTGTAACTGTAAAAATATGAGGCTAAATTTATTTGATCATTCTCTGACTTTTTTTCCATCCCTTTTGTCTGGTCAACTCTGCAAGCTGCTGAAGTGCGATGCGCTACAGCTATGACTGCTTCCCTCCGCACCGCTCCTTAGTCTGCATTTTAGACTTATGCATCTCAGACATGACTAGCTAATGCTGTCAACTTACTTGGTTACCTTTTATTAGTTCTAATCTGTTTCAATCAAATGATTTGTGATGTGTTCAAGGGCAATAGGAAACAAAATCCACTTCTATTCTTTGTAGGGGTGTATGTATGTATGTATATCTTAACTCATAAAATTATTACTTTTCTCCACTACAGAAATCCTGTTTTCCTTGCATATCATGGCCATTCATTTTTTTTATCTATCATATGTATTATAGGTATGACTGCACTGCATCTCTTAGCTTGCATTTTGTATATACATATATGTGTGTATATATATATATATATATATATATGGGTTCCTATCACATCATCGAACTGTGTAATCACCGACACTCACCTCTTCGACACCAATCCATCAACGTCCATATCATCGACAATTCCGATAAGTGATCTTCCCCCTCACAGGACCCATGGTAGCGTTTCTTCCTGTGTTACACCGATCAGGGTTTACGTGATTCCGTAGAATTCACCTTGAAAACGCTACCATGGGTCCTGTGAGGGGGAAGATCGCTTACCAGAATTGTCGATGATATGGATGTCGATGGATTGGTGTCGAAGAGGTGAGTGTCGGTGATTACACAGTTCGATGATGTGATAGGAACCCATATATATATATATATATATATATATATATATATATATTTTTTTTTTAGTTTTTCTCTCGATGCTCTCTGACTAGATATTTTAATATTTCCCTTTCTGCACTGAATTTCGATATGTACTCATTCTGTATATATTATTATTGATTAGAAAGACCATGATGTACTTTCTACATTTTTCAGCTCAGGCTATGGCTGAAAAGGGTAAATAGACCATTCCACTTACCCAGTGAACAAACAGCAAATAAATAATAATAAATATCATTCATGTTTCGTTTCTTCTTCTTGGTTTGTGTGTGTGTGTGTGTGTGTGTGTGTGTGTGTGTGTGTGTGTGTGTGTGTGTGTGTGTGTGTGTGTGTGTGTGTGTGTCTGTGTGTTAATTTGTTTATTTATTTATAAAATAGGCAAAAGAAAACTGACAAGTCAGACTGCTACCTGTGTATCAAAAGTGTTCCACATTTGGGAGAAAGCAAGTGCAGGCCATCTAGACCTCAAATTCAGTCACTTGTTTCTACCATATCGTAGACTTCAGAATCTCACTCAAAACCAATTGTTTCTTTTACCTGTAACCTTCCACATATCATTAACACACACACACACACACACACACACACACACACACACACACACACACACACACACACACACACACAAAATATCCTCATAAAATAATAACTGGTATCATGCAAAAAATGAAACGTGCAGAAGATTTCTTGATTATTGTTAGTTATTACATCATTCAGACCAAATTAGACTGACCCATTTTTACAGTTCCTAAATACCAATCACATGGGTTTTAAATTTACATTAAAATATAGTTTTACAGTTAATGTTTTGGACATATTAGTTACCAAACTCTTGGATGGTTATCAAAACATTATTATATCAAAATCCAGTTTCCAAAAATTCTTTAGTTTTTGCTAAAAGCTGTCATCCCTAGTTCACAATCCAGAACATTTCATATTCACAATTCCTCAGGATCAAACATATCTGTAGCAATCCAAGAGATGTTGAAACAACTGCAGAGGATTTGTATCAAAATTTTCAGACCAGAGATTACAAAGGGGCTAATATTCAAGGTGCCTTTTGAAGGCTCATAACTTTATTTATTTATTTATTTTACATTTGCTAACCGGGAAAGCCCACTGAACACATGTCCATTTTTAGTGGAGGTCTGACGAGAAAAGCTCCACATTTAAAAAAACAATATGAACAAATGTGATAAGCAATAAACAGCATAGTTATGGCAAATCAAGTACACCATTTAAAAACAATTTTGGACATTTGCATGGAAAAAAAATACATAAATTAAGTAGATATGACAGCAAGAACAAATGTGGACACAGTTGCAACAAAATTATAACAAGTAATCAATCAGTAGGCAAGATACTTATACTTTTACATAGGCAGTAAGCATAATTTGCCATGAAAAGAGCAGTTAACCATTATGAAACTAAATAGAGGACAGTGAGGAGGAAGCCGAAGGGCTAGCCTGGACCATTACAGGAGCAGAGCCAGGATGACTTGAGGTGAGTTATTAGTGAGTTTTTAAACTATATATGTGTATATTATATAATGATCTATATCAGTATAGACATACACACACACACACACACAAAGTCAGAGATACCTATTAATTTAATTACTTCATTTGGTAGCAATACATTTAAGATCAAAGAGAAAATTCAACAATTTTGGCTAATTCTCCATGCTGACCCATTTTTAGTAATACTGTACCAGAAAATTAAATTACATTTTTAAACAGGTTAAAAATGTTGGCCAAGATTTACCTGTTTTTTAAGGATCCTTAAAAATACAAACAGACATGGTCAAAGTCAAAGTCAAAGAAAATGTTATTGTCATTCAGAACCACACAGCAATGTAGCTGAACGGAATTACAATGCTTCATTCTCAATGCAGGAAACAGTTGCACATATAGGCAGAGAAACATTAATAAAATATCACAGAAGAAATTTAATAAATAGCAATTAGTAAGGAAAGTAGGACAGCAGTGTCCCACACCCATCCCAGAACAGGAGACAAGGAAGACAAGGAATAATATGAAGGTGATATTATCAAAGTAAAAGCAGAATATCTATGATTAGACTGAATTATTGCACAGTTTGTATATTGCACTTTACAGTCCTTCAGTGTGGTAGGTGAGCTACCTTAGTATTGCACTTGGTTATTGCACATCCATAAAATAAGCCACTTGATAGGCTAGTTATGTAACAGAAGTGGTTGAGTGTTTTGACAGACTCATGGTTCGTTTTTCCCAAGAGTTGAACAATCTAATTGAGAGTGGAAAGAAACTGTTATTTAGTCTGGAGGTCTTACAATGCAGGCTTCTGTATCTCCTCCCTGAGGAGAGGCAAGTGTATAGACCATTGGCAGGATGTGTTGGATTGCTGGAAATCATTTTGGCCCTGTCAATGCATCGGCATTAGTGTAGATCTTCCAGAGGTGTAAGGGAGGTGCCAGTGATTCTTTCTGCCAACCTTACAACTCTCTTGAGAGCCTTCCAATCCTGATTGTTACAGCTCCCATACCAGACTGTAATGTTGCTGGTCAGGACACTTTCAACGGTGCCCCTATAAAACGTCTGAAGTATGGAGCTTGGTAATTTTGCCTTCCTAAGTTTCTTTAGAAAGTGCGAGCATTGCTGAGCTTTTTTGACTGTGCTGGATACATGGACTGACCAGGATAAGTTCTCCGTGATATGAATACCCAAGAATTTTGTACTCTTGACCCTTTCCACTGTCATCCCTTTCATCACTAGAGGTTTGTGTGGTACTTGAGATCTTCTGAAATCAACAAACAACTCCTTCGTCTTGCTGACATTCAGTGCTAGATTGTTGTCACATCAGTAGTTGATCAATCTCGATCCTGTAGGCCTCCTCTTCTCTGTCTTTGATGAGCCTTATAACCATGGTGTATCCACAAATTTGATGATTACAGGATCCACTTCATCCTAAACTAGATAGTAGCTATCCCTGTGGCATGTGTACATTTTGCAATTTTATTTAAAAAACTTCTACTTTACATCAAAGAATATACATAAGATTTTTATTGCAATAGCTTTAATTGCTTGCACTACTGAACGTGTCAACTACCTAGTGACAGTTTATGTACGGGAAACTTTGGGGATAGAGAATCTCATTTCAGAAGAGTGATTTGAGCTGTTCATGTGACAGAAGTGCATTAGTTAAACATGCATACACACTTTTGTGTATTTGTTACATTTATGGGTATAGACAAAGTATTAATACCTAACCCTAACACAAATGAAAAATATTACTTGGCCAGAAGGAAAGAAAATGAGTAATTAAGCTAGGGACATTATTTTCCCCTGAATTAAATGGTCTCTTTGTAGATATGAATAAAGCCTTCAACACTGTTACCCATTCAATCCTACTTAACAAGTTAAAGAAAATGAATTTTACTTTAAAAACAGATCCTTCCAAGTGTATTTTAATTACTCCCTTTCCTTCTCAATTGGCTTAATCAGTGCAGGTGTCCCACTGGAATCAGTGCTGGACACAGTGATTTTCTTCCTTTTTATTAATAACTTCTCCCTAGACCTGCCAAAAATGAAACTGTTATGTATAGAAATTACATACTTATCTTAAAGTCTAGTAATTCTCACAAAGCTCTACAAATTAAATCACACAATAACTTCATCCAATTATGCAACTGGTCCACTACAAACAAACCCTTTATTAACCCCAAGAAGACAAATCTCATGTTCTTCTCTACACCAAAAAGTTATCCACTATCCCTCCCATTCTCATAAAAGATAACAAAGGGAATATTATTCCCAATGTCAGTGAACAGAAATACCTCAATCCTGCCCTCTCCTTTACTCTACATACTGAATATATAACTAATACAGCACATTCACAACTAAACAGGTTGTAAAATTGGTCATCTTCTCTCACCTAAAGCTCATGCAGCAATAGCTAAAAATCTATTGTTGACAAAATTGGAATACAATTTGTCACTTCTTCCTATAACATTAAATGGTTACAATAACTGAAAACAAAATTTGCAGGTTTATACATGTGGCTAACCCATTACTGCATCACTGCAATTACTTTCAAAGTTTCCCAAATTGGGAGACAGGGCATTCTCCAAACTAGGGCCCACTACATGGGACCACCTGCCCAGTGAAATCACAAGTCAAGGGCATTAAGGACTCAGTTAAAGAACATGTGCTTACTGAATCCAGATACAACTGCTTTCATGATGATGAATTATAATTGTATCAGTTGTACTTCATGACCTAAATTGTGCACACATCTGTGTATTTTAGGAATCCAATTGCTGTTCTGTGCAAATATGTGTAATTTATATCCACTGTAAGTAGCTCTGTAATTATGTATATTGTCTGAGGTTCTAGGTAAGTACTAGGCTAATTGCCTTGGTGAGCCTTTTTAAGCCAAGCCAATTTCCCTTTCAAAGGTGAGAATTAAACCATGTACCTTCTGTCTGTGAGGTAAACACCTTAGCCATTATCCCACCCCCAACTTCTCAGTAGTATAGCTCTCTGTATTCATTATGTCCTGTGCCCAGCTCATGACTGAAAAGGGTTAGTAGACCAACTCACTTACCCAGTTAGCAAATAGCAATAAATACATACATAAATAAATGCACAAAGTTCTGTTATCATTTTATGTGTTGTATTATATATTGTCTCCTCTAGAAGGTGCTTATAGATCATTGTCATGTATTAATATAAATTACACACATTTGCACAGAATAGCAGTTAGATTCTTAAAGTATATTTGTTAATGCAATGTGTGTGTGTGTGTGTGTGTGTGTGTGTGTGTGTGTGTGTGTGTGTGTGTGTGTGTGTGTGTGTGTGTGTGTGTATATATATATATATATATATATATGGGGTTCTGGATTACGTGATTTAGTACTGAGGATGCTCTTGGGAATAAAACCTGGTTTGCATTTGAGATGGTGAATAAATCTTACTTTGTGGTAGCGCTTTGTTCTTTTTTAATATATCATTTTATATATCGATAGATAGATAGATAGATAGATAGATAGATAGATACACAGATAGATATAGATGTATGTATATGTATATATACATACGGGTCTACTTCACTTCACCGACACGCCACAAAGCTGACACCCAAAACACCGACACCAAAAGAACGAAAACACACAATACCGACAACTCACAAAACCGAACACCATAACACCGACACCCAAAACACAGACACACAAAACGTAAACTACACATTACACACAACTATATATGCACTAACCTTAACCCAAACCCTAACCCTAGGGTCTGACACTACCGCACACTTACCCTACCCGCACCCTAACCCTAACTCACTTAACCCACCCCTAAACCTAAAGTCCATCACTATTGCACACTTACCTTACCTGCACCCTAACCTTAACTCACTTAACCCACCCTTAAACATAAAGTCCATCACTATCGCACACTCACCCTACCCGCACCCTAACCCTAACTCACTTAACCCACCCCTACACCTAAAGTCCGTCACTATCGCACACTTACCCTACCTGCACCCTAACCCTAACTCACTTAACCCACCCTTAAACATAAAGTCCGTCACTATCGCACACTCACCCTACCCGCACCCTAACCCTAAATCCCTCACTATCGCACACTTACCTGTCCGCTCCCTAACCCTAATCCCTCACTAAAGGGTTTGTTTGTAGTGGACCAGTTGCATAATTGGATGAAGTTATTGTGTGATTTAATTTGTAGAGCTTTGTGAGAATTACTAGACTTTAAGATAAGTATGTAATTTCTATACATAACAGTTTCATTTTTGGCAGGTCTAGGGAGAAGTTATTAATAAAAAGGAAGAAAATCACTGTGTCCAGCACTGATTCCAGTGGGACACCTGCACTGATTAAGCCAATTGAGAAGGAAAGGGAGTAATTAAAATACACTTGGAAGGATCTGTTTTTAAAGTAAAATTCATTTTCTTTAACTTGTTAAGTAGGATTGAATGGGTAACAGTGTTGAAGGCTTTATTCATATCTACAAAGAGACCATTTAATTCAGGGGAAAATAATGTCCCTAGATTAATTACTCATTTTCTTTCCTTCTGGCCAAGTAATATTTTTCATTTGTGTTAGGGTTAGGTATTAATACTTTGTCTATACCCATAAACGTAACAAATACACAAAAGTGTGTATGCATGTTTAACTAATGCACTTCTGTCACATGAACAGCTCAAATCACTCATCTGAAATGAGATTCTCTGTCCCCAAGGTTTCCTGTACATAAACTGTCACTAGGTAGTTGACACATTCAGCTCATTACCGAGTCGCGCTCACACGTTGCCCATGTCGGTGTTTCGGCTGTCAGGATTTCACCTTGTCGATCATCTGCGTCGTCGATCTTTTGGTGTCGGTGGTTTCGGTGTCGGCTTTGTGGCGTGTCGGTGAAGTGAAGTAGACCCATACATACATATAAACATACATATAAAACTGTTCTGATAGACACTGATTAATATATGTGATAAAATGTGTTTGATATAATGGTTCACCTGCTGCTGGTGAGTGGAACCACCCCACAGCCATGTCATCTTTTTCTCCAGACTGGGGGTGTACAGATACCTCTTTTTGTGTTCCCAATCTTGCTGACCAGCTTAGGGCTTCCCTCCCCAAGCTTGCTGACATCATCATCATTTATGTTGGCAAACAACAGAGCATAGCTTGAGCCCATATCCCACTGCAGTCTTATTCAAGCCTGCTCTGTCATCTCACTCTTCCACTCTGAGACTGGCTCCTATTGTCTGAGCTCTGGCCTCTACCCAAGCTCCAGTAATAGAGAGATGCCCAGCATGTATCCCCCCCCTCCAAGGATAGATACACATATCCTCCATCCCTGTCTTGTCATGCACCAAAACAACTAATCACTCTTAGGTCTGGCCCATGGTGAGAGCCTTATCCCTCTAAGACATTGGTGAGGCAAAAATGTGTATAAAATTTTTTAGCACCATTCTGCAAACATCATCATGCATTTATCACAACCCTATCTAGTCAACAAGTAATTAATCATCACCATCATCCCTCATCGTAATTCAACCCAGTTCACACTAAAAGAAAAAAACTTTACACACTGCCTGTGGTAAAAACATGCACACAGACCTCACAAACACAATTATAGCCATCTAAAATTTTATAAACTGGATCTTATACTAACCTGGCAGTGTGAACATTAGCTCATAATAAAACACCCAGACAACATATGTAAAAACTGAAAATAAGGGTTATGGTTGGATGGATGGATGGATGGATGGATGGATGGATGGATGGATGGATGGATGGATCAATCTCAAACTAAAATATGATACTACATAACTTTAAACTAACTAAACACATAATCAAACTAGAAACTTACAAGCTAATAATGTAACTCTCACACCATACTACAACCATGTCCTAAAATATGGAAAAAAAATAGAAAATTAACTGAGAATTACAATGGGGAAACCACCTATAAGTCAACAGATCCCTAAAAAACTGTGGAACCTGTATAACATTTTGTGAGGTAGATAGTTTACTCATTTAACACATAACATTATAATACACGGAAACCAGTAATCCAGCTACAAAAAGAGAGAGAAAGGAAATTAATACATGGGGGAGGAGGTTTGTATGATTTATTAAATAACTCTTACTGCAGGATTAGGGTACTTGATCAGCCAATTCATCACTAAACTCATTCTGTAAATCTGCAGTAGGAGATATTTCATTTGTCACACACCAGACCTCTACCCATTCTTCATAATGTATAGAGAGAGAGAGAGTGACTATATGGAGACTTTGTTCTGTAGTTTTACGAAGGAGTTTTCTGGGATGAGTTGCAAAGCTACCCAAGTCCCAAACCAATGTTCCTAATCCTACTGTAAAAGTTATTTTCTTTATTGCACATACACACTAGTAAGCTTTCCATTTAGCTATTTCCCTGCTTTAGTTAAGCTTAAATTACTTTTTACATTGTTTTCAAGTCTGTGATAGCTGTATAACGTGTCTGTTGAATAGGGTGTTAAGTAATTCCTGTAGGATCCTTTTAATTAGGTAGTTCCCATGGGAGTTTATGAAGCATGTCATCTAGTGAGTGCTTTTCTACTCTGCTCTAGTTATAAGATACTTCCCCTTCTCCACATGATCTTGACCAATGGCTTCACTGCCATCACCCAGTTCATCCATGTCTTTCCTTTCTCCTGGACATCAGGGCCAAGCACCTTTAGTCTGTTTGAGATACTTGTAATCTATTCATTCCTGACTAGAGAGAGTAACCAGCTCATGCATTCCCTTACAGAGGAACAGAGGATATGATAATGGGGTGGTTTGGAGCAAGCCAGTTTGCAGGGTTCTGTAGCTTTCTCTCTCAAACTCCTACAGCACTATCCTTGCAATGACTCACTTGAGTTCCAAGAATACAACTGGCCGATGGGAACATTCTGCTAATACATATGATCATCCTGGCTATGAAGTGCACCCTTATGCAGCAGGTTCAAGCTTATTGAGTACAATACCCAGTGCTACCTCTGGGTGTCACCCAAGAGGCAAGCCAGAGTTGCCTTCTGCATCTCAGGATAGGTGATCTGGAGCTGACCATTCATGCGCGTCCTCCTTGCATTTGTGCCAATAACTGATCATTGAGTCAGCTGGACTGCAATCAGGGCTTCATCGTTCTGCACAACAGGGCTGGGCAAAAGTTGTAAGATACTCTTTAATCTTATGGCATGATGTCAGTTGATTATTTATTTTAGTAGTGGCATGAAGGTTATGTTAAGATTTGTTAGTTTTATAACTCAGTTATGTTTTAATTAGTTTAATCTTATTAAATTCAGATACAATCTGATCTTAATTTGGCAGTAATTCCATCATCCAATTGGCTTGTTGTAGTCATTGTTTACATTTGTACTTTATTCTTTTAAAGTTTCTTGCTTTAAAAGTAATCCATTTTGTTTAGAGGAGGTAGACAATGTAAGCAGTGCTGTTTTGCAAGGTGTTTTGTGTGTGGTATATGTGTGTGTGTGTGTGTGTGTGTGTGTGTGTGTGTGTGTGTGTGTGTGTGTGTGTGTGTGTGTATATATATATATATATGTGTGTGTATGTATGTATATGTGCACACACACACACACACACACACACACACACACACACACACACACACACACACACACACACACACACATATATAGTTGCCTTGTCTGTGTAATATGTTTTTTACATTGGAGTGAATCAAAAATGAGCCTATGTTTGACTTTATTTTTTTTTCTAATTAAGTGTAAATTTGGTTTGGAAGTTATTTTTTAGGAGGGCTAGGGTGTTTTACATGGGCAGTATGGGAATTTTACTCAAGTTTTTTTTTTTTTTTTTTTTTTTGAAAGCAACATGTTTATAGGGGGTTGGTATAATGGTAAAGGTGTTTACCTCACAGGCACAAGGTACAATGTTTCATTCTTACATTTAGGATGGTAAATTTGGCTGGGTCTAAATTGTCCCACAAGGGCAAACAGACTAGTACTAACCTATGAATCTACAGCACCTCTGATGATGAAGCAAGGATGTAAACAAACTTGTGATGATGTACCAGAAATGTAGATAAACTAGAAAAGCCTGGCTGCATGGTGATGGAAACAAATTCCTGACTCTGCTCTTAGTGACCAGGGTGCAACTAGTGACCATGGCACTACAGGAGCAAGGCAAGTAGAAGGAGGAGCAAAAGGGCATACTCCACTAACCTCCCTTGGGGGAACAGGGGAGGTAGAGGGTGCATGCACTCAGGGGCATCGTAGGTAGTACAAACTTGTTGGTGGAAATTGGGAATCTCACCATAAATGCTTTCAAGGGTGATTCATGGATGGTTGGAGAGAACACCCCCTGAGGAAGTGAGGGAAAATCCTCCTCTCTAACCCCATTGTGCTCTCCTCTCTTCTCCTACACCTGACCAGGTTCATGTGGTAGGGGCAGGAAAACTTCAAACCATCCCTGATGGCTGTCTGCAAGTTGGCGCCTCCCAGCTGACACTCACTTTAGTGATGGGTAATTGATGGGACAGTTAGCTGTGGAAGGGACTGATGACCAACAAACAGTGGGTCCAAACAGTACAAAAACAGAAAATATCTGTACTGTATTCCCGACACATTTATATCTCAGGTATACCATTAGCATAAATAGATGTGCGTGTGTGTGTGTGTGTGTGTGTGTGTGTGTGTGTGTGTGTGTGTGTGTGTGTGTGTGTGTGTGTGTGTGTGTGTGTGTGTGTGTGTGTGTGTGTGTCTTTGTGCACACAGGCGTGTATGGCTGTGTGTGTCTTGTGTGTATGTCTGTGTGTCTATGTGTGTGTCTGTGTCTGTGCATGTAAGTAAGTCAATTTCTTCCGCTGTTGTCACTAACCTCTTCTGCTCTTCTGCAGAGGCCCACTCGTTCAGTCAGCTAATACTTTGCATATCCATACAGCTGCTATTCCTAAGTCACAGAATAGGTCTCTCGCAGCTTAGTAACGCTTCACTTCCTCCTGTTACCATTCATCTCTTAGTGAAGTTCTTCCTGGTAACACTCCCACCCCCAGGTTGTCTCTTACGGCTTTAATAACTGTTGAAGTTATATATAATCACATTATCTTGTCCCCAAATCCTGTACAAATGTTTCTGTCCTCGATCCTACATACTACTGAAAGCAACTAGTTATTTTAAAAACACAACAAGACCTCTTGTTACTCATTGCTTATTTTAACATAATTGAGCACAAAGCTCAATTCTCACTTTACAAAACCAGTGTACTCTTCTATTCTCCAGATAAGGTGATAATATGTTACCTTTTACCATTAACTATAGACATTCTGTGGTACCAGTAGCACCACAATACATTTACTCCTAAAATATCCTGCTTATTACCCAATGTGAGCTAAACTGGATTGTTCTAAGGGGTTAAAACAGTGCATTCATGAGTGCTACACAATTAGGAACAAGGTTTTCTGAACTCCAAGCTTGTAAAGTAAGCTACATGTGTGATAAATTTGCAATATATCAAACATGGTTGAAGGTTCATAATGTGCTACACATTTCAAATAAAGGGTGCAGTTATTTCAGGTGTGACAACTATAACATGTGTGACTCAACTTGAAAATAGGCTTATGCAAATCAGTGCTACTCTCTTCAAATGAAGAGAACAATACATCTTTTTCCACTTAAGATGCTCAAGAAATTAACTTGAATGAATTTATCCAAAACAGCAGAGTCCAGCTGTTCACCCTCATCATCATCATCATCTTCCTTTGGCTGTTCCCATTAGGGGTCGCCACAGCGGAACATCTGTTTCCATTTCTTCCTGTCCTCTGCATCTTGCTCTGTCACACCAACCACCTGCATGTCCTCTCTCACCACATCCATAAACCTTATCTTAGGCCTTCCTCTTTTCCTGTTACCTGGTAGCTTCATCCTTAGCATCTTTTTCCCAATATACTCAACATCCCTCCTCAGCACATGTCCAAACCAATGTAATCTTGCCTCTCTGGCTTTGTCTCCAAACCTTCCAACCTGGGCTGACCCTCTAATATACTTATTCCTAATCCTGTCCACCCTCGTCACACCCAGTGCAAATCTTAACATCTTTAACTTTGCCACATCCAGTTCTAACTCCTGCCTTTTTGTCAATGCCACTGTCTCCAACCCATATAACATAGCTGGTCTCACTACCCTCTTGTAGACCTTCCCTTTCACTCTTACTAGTACTCGTCTGTCACAAATCACTCCTGACACTCTTCTCCACCCACTCCATCCTGTCTGTACTCTCTTCTTCATCTCTCTTCCACACTCACCGTTACTCTGAACTATTGATCCCAAGTATTTAAACTCATCCACCTTTGCCACCTCTACTCCTTGCATCCTCACCATTCCTCTATCTTCCCTCTCATTCACACACATATATTCTGTCTTAGTCCTGCTGACCTTCATTCATCTTCTCTCTAGAGCATATCTCCATCTCTCCAGGGTCTCCTCCACCTGTTCCCTACTCTCACTACAGATTACAATGTCATCTGCAAACATCATAGTCCACAGGGACTCCTGACTGATCTCATCTGTCAACCTGTTCATCATCATTGCAAATAAGAAAGGGCTCAGAGCTGATGCTTGATGTAATCCCACCTCCACCTTAAACGCATCCGTCACTCTCACCACAAACCTCACCGCTGTCACACTACCCTCGTACATATCCTGTACCACTCTTACATACTTCTCTGACACTCCCAACTTCCTCATACAATACCATAACTCCTCTCTAGGCACCCTGTCATATGCTTTCTCTAAATCCACAAAGACACAATGCAACTCCTTCTGACCTTCTCTGTACTTCTCCCTCAACACTCTCAGAGCAAACATTGCATCTGTAATGCTCTTTCCTGGCATGAAACCATACTGCTGATCACTAATCATCACGTCCCTTCTTAACCTAGCTTCCACCACTTTTTCCCATAACGTCATGCTGTGACTGATCAATTTAATCCCTCTGTAGTTACTACAGCTCTGCACATCACCCTTATTCTTAAAAATCGGCACCAAAACACTTTTTTTCTAAATTCCTCAGGCATCCTCTCACTTTTCAAAATCTCATTAAACAATCTGGTTAAAAACTCCACTGCCATTTCACCTAAATACCTCCATGCTTCCACAGGTATGTCATCTGACCAACAGCCTTTCCATTCTTCATCCTCTTCATAGCTATCCTTACTTCCTCCTTGCTAATCCATTGCACTTCATGATTCACTATCCCCACATCATCCAACCTTCTCTCCCTCTCATTCTCATCATTCATCAACCCCTCAAAGTACTCTTTCCATCTGTTCAACACACTCTCCTCGTTTGTGAGTATGTTTCCCTCATTATCCTTTATCACCTTTACCTGCTGCACATCTTTCCTAGCTCAGTCCCACTGTCTAGCCAATTGGTACAGGTCCTTTTCTCCCTCCTTAGTGTCCAACCTTTCATACAACGCTTCATATGCCCTATCCTTAGCCTTCACCACCTCTCTCTTTGCCATGCAACTCATCTCCTTATACTCCTGTCTACTTTCTTTATCTCTCTGACAATCCCACTTCTTCTTCACCAACCTCTTTCTCTGTATACTCTCCTGTACTTCCTCATTCCACCACTATGTCTCCTTGTTGTCCTTCCTCTGTCCAGATGTCATACTAACCACCTTTCTAGCCGTCTCCCTTACTAGCTCTGCTGTAGTTACCCAGCTATTTGGTAACTCTTCACTGCCACCCAATGCCTGAACTCCACCTCACAATAACCCTTTTTCAATTTCCACCATTTGATCCTTGGTGCTGCCCTCACACTCCTCCTCCTCTTCTTGATCACCAACGTCATCTTACAAACCACCATCCTATGCCCTATTACTTTAAAATTAACTAGCTGCACTATACAGAGTAAGTGAAACCATATTACTCTGATTCAACATCAAATGGCTTGAGCTAAGTCAGCACAAAGGCTCATTGTTAATTGGCCTTAAAGAGTTTCAACAAACTATTAAACTTCATAACAGCATCATGTCCAGAAAGGCTCCTCCAACCTTGTTCACTGGATAGTCCTAAAAAACTCCCGGTAAGTCATGGGTACCAAAACATTCAGTATGAACTTCAGAAAAACAAATGTAAAAGTTCAGAATGACATGTGTACTCTTCTCAGGGTAACTACAATGAGTCTGCATGTATCTTGAAATCTGGTTAGACTGAATAATTTCCTTCTTCTGTCTGCTATGTAAAACCACAGACAGAAATTTCATAATTTATTGGTATGTGCTAGAGAAGTAAAAATGTATTAACCAGTGAGGTTGGCTTGGAATTAGGTAGCATACACATCACACCTGTAGAGCACTTACTGACATTCCTTGAGAGCATGCTTCACCCATACATACCCCTAGAGGACGGGAGGGATAACTACTTCACTAAGGGTTGGCACCATTGCATAGCATTGTCAAGCATAGCTAGCTTCCTGCCTTACTCCTCCTCCTCCTCCAGCCTGCATCTTAATTTTCAGTCTAGTAAGGGTGAAGAACTGTCCTCTACCTAGGGAAATAAAGTCTGCACATGAACATAAGACTAGAGTGCTTCAGAAAAAATGTCAACATGCTTTTATAGTACCATCCCAGTCACAGAGCTAACCAAACAAAAGCCCAACAGAACATATTAATAGCCCAGTACCAAGGAATGTTAGATTTTTGCATCACCAACTAGACAGACTGTACCTCATCAACAAGTTACAACATAAATGTAACACTGAGCACTTGATAATGATCTATAAGGAGTGGCAGTGGTGATTGGCATAATGGTTAAGGTGTTTACTTCACAGGAACAAGGTACAGGTTTGACTCTCATGTTTGAAAGGGAATTTGGCTAGGCTTAAAATGGTCCACCAGGACAGCTAGCCTAGTACTTACCTATGGACCTATAAAAAGTGGGTTGTTTACCCCTGTATCTTACAATTTATTACTAAGTCACTTTGGACCAAATTCACCTGATTGCTAGTGTAGCCCTTTAGTTCTCTGGTCACCCATTTCACAATCTACAACTGGTTGATGATAGAATTAGACAATAATGCTGTGCAGCCTGTCTTTTATGGGCATATAACATTCTACCTCCCTTCCATCCCTGCTTTCTTCCTTACCCTTTATACACCTGTTTCATGCCATTGAATGTTTCTATGGATTCTCCATCTATCATCAATTTCATTATCCCATTCCATGGATTTATAACCGTCTTTGTTAAGAAATTATTTCCATGATCTAGAGAGTAGTTAGTCCCTACAGTCTGATGATTGTGCCTCTTCCTTCCCCCTCTGTCCTTCCTGTTCAGGGTGGCCCCATTCATATTCTCTAATGTGACCATTTACACCATTGTCAAATCCCTCACATTTCTTCTGGTCACGAGTGGGAGGAGCTCTAAATTCTCTAAGACTTAGATATATCCCTTCCCCTCCATCTCATGGATCTTCCTGCTGGCATTCCTCTGGATTCTTTCCAGCAACTCAATGTTCCTTTTCCTGTATGGCCTTCAGAACTCTACTTACTCATGGTGTGCTCTGTCTGGGGTCCAGTAGTTTATTAGCATTACCTCTGTTTTTTCCTGGAATCTCCCCTGAGGATACACCACAACATTCTGTTTGCAGATGCCACTGCCCTCTCACTGTTATCTTGGTGGCTCAGCCAGGAGTGATCAACATTCACAGATCCTTTTATTGTTCTATCCCCATCAATTTCACTTCTCAAATGGTACTCACCAGTGTTTTCTTTAGCCGAAATGCAGTATTTTGCATATTTATACCAAATGACAACTGCCACCTTTCTGTCCAAGTATTAAGCTTTAGCATATGCTAACCTTGGGTCTCCCCCCTCTATCCTCCATTACTGCACTTATTTTTGTGTCATCAGTCATGTACTTGATCGTATTTTCTGTTACCTCAGATATGTCTGAGACAAACAACTGAAGAGTACTGGACTCAGGACACACCTCTGTGGTGTGCCACTGGTCACTTACCTAATTCCTGAAATAATCCTTCTCACTACATCCCTCTGTGTCCTACCATTCAGCTGTGCAGCTATCCTGTTTCTAGAACTTGTTCGTACTCCCACCAGTTTTCCTCTGAGTCTTCTGTATGAGATGAAGTCAAAGGGTCCCCAGGGTTGGGATGGTGGCCTAATGGTTAAGCTGTTTGCCTTACAAACACAAGGTGCAGGGTTTGAGTCTCACAAGGGATAATTGGCTAGTCTTAAAATGGCTTGCAAGGGCAGTTAGCTTAGTACTAATCTATGAACCTATGAAAGGCCTAGATGAAATGCAGGTAGTCCACATCTACTGGTACACCCCTGTAAAGTTCATGCATAACCTAGTCATAACCCTTGATCAGGTTTGACTGTCATCCTGGAGATTACTGTCCACTAGAAACACCATCAGGATCCCTCTCAGAATTCGCTCTTTGGCTCTCCCTATCACTGCTGTTAAGTGAACAGGCCTGGAGTTCCCCAGACTTATCCCGTTCCCCCTTATATAAGCACATTACATTTGCTGTATTCCAGTTATCATTTACTTTTGCTGTAACCAGATATCACTCTGAGAGTTTGCCATTGCATTAGCCAGATTTCTGAGGACTCTAGGAGGTAACATATTTGGCCTTTGCACTTTATCCTGCAAAATGGCAGTCAGTTCCCTCTATATCTCCTCCCATTCTATTCTGGTGTCTCTCTACTGTGACCTCCATTTTACTTAACCTCCCTCCCAGCATGGCCCCTCCCCTTGTTTTCCTTTGCCAAAACAGACAAAGTACTAATTCAATGTCTTTGCTTTTTTCATTCATCTTCTGTGATCTTCCATTCATATTTGTTCAGCATGACCAGTAAAGTCCCTCCTTTCCTCCTTCCTACTTTGTACTTAAAACGTCCTTTTTCAGTTTTTTATACCTTCTGCTAACATTTTCAACTTTCACTTTTGCCACCATTACCACTTTTGTTGCCCTTCTGATGGTCTCCTTGTATTGTACTCCTCCACCTATCCCCCTTTGTTTCCACCGTTTCTAGGATTTATTGTTTACCTTAATTGCCAATATCATTATTCTCCTTTTTTTGCTTCTTTCTTACTCTTGCCACTAGCCCCGAATACTCCACCCTTTACCCATTTCCCTAACTTGTTTAGTCTCATTCTCCTGACACACCCCTGACTTTCTTCCCACCACATCATAATCCACTATTCTAAAATCCCACACAATTTCACAGGTAAATATGTAGAGTACATGTTCATGTTGCTCAATGTCTTCATGGATTCTTCTGTTTGTTTATAATGTAAATTTTGGTTTGCACACCCCTTTTTACACCATTTGTATTAGGTCCAGATAAAAGCGCTCACAGTTTGACTATATCATCCTATGACTGAGAAATTACTATCTCATATAACATCTATTTTTTTCAGTTAAGCATGTAAATTTGTACTGCCATTGTTATGTCTACTTTCAACAATGCACACAGTGCTTTATCTTCTAGTTCCTTTTTTACTTAGAGTTTACGATAAGTAGAACATGGATGAAAAAGGGCTACTGGTCCAATCTGCCCACCTGCTCAATAAAATAAAATAAATACAACTATAATGTCTGATGGGTACATATTGTTTTAGATGCTGTATTTGAAAAGCCTGGGAGTGTGACTTTTTTAGTAGAAAACAATATGTTTTACAAATATAGTGTCCATACATAGTTCTTGCCCAAATTTGTGCAACCTCAGTGCAATATATTTAGAGCTTACTGATGTGGGTACATATCTACCCCCAGCAGGCACTTTTGCATTCATCTTTAGTTATATAATGGCACGTTTTCACATTTTTTTCCTGGCTTCATCTTTTTGGCTTCATACTTGAGACAGGAAGCCATGCCTGACCCATTGTTTGATTATTTGTCCCTTTTTCTGATGTGGTAATTCCACAAACAATTTTCTCACATCCTGTCACCAAGGATTGCTCAAGTTTTACTGCTACCAACTTCCTGGGTCACCTTACCATTGCAAACAACCATACTAACTTCAAATTCCAAAGATTTCTTTTATTAATTTGTTAATTTGTTAGCGAGATAATAAGGCGTGACCAGACAGCACTGCCCAGTTCAGTGACTTGCTCAGAGTCAGAAAGTAGACAAATGGATATTTAAGGAATGATACATAGGATTACAGCATGACGTTCATGAACATCAGATAGTTTTTACTGTCTGTACCAAACTGCCAGAAATAGTATATGAGGGCCAAACACATTTCTGTTCTACTTCTAAAATTATACATTGGATTGCTGTTTTACTCAAGAGAAGGTTGAAAGGCCATTATGCAAATGGCTGACTCTATGTTTAAAAAGACCTACAAAAACAGTAACTTAGCTTGGTATAAATATAGATGTGACTAGATTCTAGTCAAACTAGTTCAAATAAAAAGACAGAAACCTTTGAGGCATCTTACTTTACAAATGAACAAAACTCCTATTGCCAACTCAAAACATTTTAGAAAAGGAGTATACAGCTTACAGAAATTGTTATTCACTAATTCTCCTTCTTTCACAGATACATTTCCAGCAATTATGGTAGATAACATTTATGCCTTCCTTGCCCAAAATTTTGATCAGTGATTTCCTGGCACCCTTAAAAACCTGCTTGCTATTCTACCATAACACAGCCCAATGGTTTTCTCGAATCACCCTTACTTTCTTTTTTTATCTAAAAAAAAATAGAATTACCACATTAAATTGGAATAGTGATCTAAAAGCAATATACTAGGACTGCTGACAGACACTTACCTAAAAGAGGTAAAATGGTTGCCTCAGCAAATTGCTGCATTATCGCTTATATCAGCAAAATCCTAATTAAGGGATTCTACCAGAACGTTGGCAGGAATCATGTATTATTATTAAGCTGCTGGAGCAGGAAGGCAAGATGTACCTGTTCCTATAGTAAAGCCAAAGCTCAGACCAAAGAAGTAAAAAATCTGAATTTATTGAATACAAATAATGCTACACATCCTCGTTTAGCACTTTCATCCACAAAATAGTGGACTTCATCAGAACACTTTAACATACAACTGCCTGATATTTAAAATCATTTTGGCGCCAAAATACTAACCTTCATTCCAAATTTAAAGTGACATTAGCTAACATAATATATAACATCAAAATTGCTTCTACAAATGCATATACAATATGCACAGTCATCATTCTATAATATATGAACAACTTATTGAATGATGACTGTGCATGTTGTATATGCATTTGTAGAAGCAATTTTGATGTTATATATATTATTTTAGCTAATATCACTTTAAATTTGGAATGAAGGTTAGTATTTTGGTGCCAAAATGTTTTTAAATATCATGCAGTTGTATGTTAAAGTGTTCTGATGAAGTCCACTATTTTGTGGATGAAAGCGCTAAACGAGGATGTGTGACATTATTTTTATTCAATAAATTCAGATTTTTTACTTCTTTGGTTCAAGCTTTGGCTTTACTATAGGAACAGGTACATCTTGCCTTCCTGCTCCAGCAGTTTTGTGTGTTTCTTACATTGTTGTTGGCTGTTTGATGGTTTCGTATTATTATTATTAAGCAACAAAAAAGGAAAGCCTAACAAACTCAGTAATTGCATATCTATTCATTTCATGGTCAGTCACAAAGTTATTGAAAAGAATTTTATATCTGATACAGTTCAAATATTTAATTCCCCAATTCCAAAGACAGACAAAAAATGGAACTTATATAGGATGTAAATTTTGAATTGTTTGAATATTCTATATTTTTTATTTTTATTCATAGTATTTAAAACCTAAACTTTTAACACTATTTATTTCTAGAATTTTTACTACTTGTAATTATTCACAAAATATTGACTAATGGCTTTAAGTTTTTAAGCCGGACAATTGAATCATTTTTTTCATTGGTGAGTTGTCCCAATACAAGTATCAATGGCGTTACAGTTTATTAACTCTGATGAAGTCCATTGTGTTATTTACAAGACAAAAGCGCTTAGTTCTTTCAACTTTATTGTTTTTAGTTAACTGTAGAATAAAGTGTCTTTAGTATGGTTCCAGTTTTTTTGACAGTTCAAATATTTGGCAAACCCACAAGGATTTGGCCAAGAGCATGAAACTGAGAGTTAAGAGAAGTTACACCTGCTTACAGTTTGAGCAGACAGAAATGCTCTGATTATTTCATCTGTCTAAGGTCTCCATTACTACATATTACCAAAAGTTGTCAACCTATCCTTACTTAGCTTTTATTCTAACTAATAAAGTCAGCTGTCATACTATCTAAATGGAAGCAATAAACAGTAAAATGAGGAAGCATCTTCTCTCTTTTTTATTTTTATTTTACTGGTAGGTGAATTGGACTTCTAGGACTCTATTTTTAGTCACAATGTTGTCATAATAACTGCACAGATTAGTTTTGTACATTTTTTTCTGGGACCTCTCCTTTTCAGTGACTTTGTAAATGCTGACCATAACACCTTACTCTGTGCAGAACCATCTTACTACTCCACACAATCAGATTTACAAAAAAATATCAACAGTGGAAACCAGTTTGTTTCAAAACAACTTAGTAATGCAAGAAAAGAAAAACAATGGCCTTTGGTGACAAGCACCTTCCAATTGCCATAGCTGGATTATTCACTGTAATCACTAGTAATGTTCCACATAATAAGGCTATACATTCTAACCACTTTTGTAATTAAACCTCTCAAACCATATAAAAAAAGACAAAGTAGTCCAAAATATCCACAAGATATGCACTCCAGTTATGCTGATAGCCTTTCTATCTCCCAGAAAATATTATGGTTATGAGGATCACCTCATTAACCATATTAATTTAAGTGGTGTTGCAGTCCTTATAACCTGTAATAAAGGTGATTTACTTAAACCAGAAGCCTGTAAAAGAATTTGCAGTTTGTAGTAGGGCTACACTTTCTAGCTCACCCCTACTAAATGTTAAGTATTCCTTAAAAGCTCACAATCCAAAGCAGACTTGATTATGTACCACTTAGGTTCATAGGTAGGTACTAGGCTATCGGCCCTAGGGCCTATACAAGCCTAGCCAAAAAAGTACCCTGGCTTTTGCCACCCAAGAAAATAATTTTCCTGTGCCCCTGTTGAGCAGAGCCACAGAGGTGATTACCGGGGTGAATTTCCTATTTCCCATCCAGTCATCAAGATTTTTTTTGAAGAGTGCTAATGAGGAGCTTTGTTTGATATAGATAGGTAGTTTGTTCCAGAGTATGGGAAGTCTCTGGGACAGGAATCTATCCCTCCAGCATGTTCTGTTTATTGTGATGACAAGGTTTAGGTCTCTAGAGGGTTTAGCTCAGAGGGATTGGGATTTCTTTAAGTGGAGCATGTCCAACCGCTCTAGGTTTAACATAACTTTGTATGTTAGGCAGAGATCGCCTCTGAGTAGGCGATATGAGACGGACTAAAGCTGGAGTTTTTTGAGATGGTCTGCGTAGGGCATCTGTTTGAGGCCAGTAATCCTATTTGTGAGGTATTTCTGTGGCCTTTCCAGTTGTTGTAGATATCTTGTGAGGTACATACCAAAAGGGGTGTTGTACTCTATAATGGGTCCAATGAGTGACAAGTAGAGGGGAACAATGACCTTTTTTCCCTGGATGAGAAACCTTTTGTGATGAGGTGTGCCACATAGAAGGATTTCCTGACTACTTTGGCAATGTGATTATCAAAGGAGAGACTATTGTCCACCTGTGTCCCAAGGTCTCTTATCACACTTTTGGTGTTAAGTAGACTACCACCTATGTGGTAGCTCATGGGTACAGAGTTTTTACCAAAGGGGATGACAATGCACTTTTTGGAATTGAGCTTGAGGCCATGGCTTTGACACTAGGCATCTGTCTCTGTGAGGCCCTTTTGTAGGATGTCCACATTGTTAAGAGTTTCAGTTATGGCAGTCATCTGCGAACTTCATTAGCCAAAGACCTTCTGTGTTAGCCTGTACTTCAGAAAAGTAGATACCAAACAGGAAAGGACCCAGGATTCAACCCTGTGGTACGCCACTTGTCACTGGTCTGATGTTGGATTTAGAGTCTACCACTTTCACAGTGTGGGTTCTGTCAGTGAGCCAGATGGCAACCCATCTTGTGACATAGGGATTTATACCTAGTTTAGTGAGTTTATCTATAATTCCAGAGTGGGGGATGGTGTCAAAAGCCTTGGCGAGATCTAGATAGGCTGTGTGAACTACCTTACCCTCATCTACGGCTTTGGTGACTGCTTCAAAGACGTCAATCAGGTTTAGGAGACATGATCTGCCTTTTACAAACCCGAACTGGGTGGGGTCCAGAGTTTGGAGATTACCAATGTCTTTGTTTATAAGTTCCATGATGATACGTTCCATGGCCTTGCAGACCAGGCTCGTTAGGCTAATGGGGCAGTAGTTCCCAGGGTCCGTGGTGGCTCCCCCTTTGTGGAGTGGGATAACCATCACTGTGCACCATTCAGTGGGCACAAAGCCTGAGGTGAGGCTATGATTGAACATGGTGCTTAGGTGGGGTGCCAGTTCATTCTGTAGTTCATGTAGAATGTAGCCTGGGATGTTGTCAGGTCCCATGGATGCTGTGTTCTTGGCTTTGGAGAGTGTGGTTTTTACCTGTGCAGCCGTGATCACAGGAACTTTGCATTCTTCCAGTATAGAGATGGTCTCTTTAGGGGGTGAGGGGGGGGTAAAGTTAGCACTGAACCTATCTGCCAGGATGTTGGCAATATCAGTTGGTTCTGTATATTTAGTGCCATTGTGCTGTAACACAGAGCAGATCTGAGTGTTGCCATTGAGATACTTGGCATAGCTATAGAATGCTTTTTGTTTGTCTTTAGAATCACTGGTGATTTTGTTTTCATAACTAGCTTTGGAGGATTTTATGAGTGATCTCAGCTTCTTACTGAGGCTGACCAGGGAGTTCTTCCAGTCATGGGATTTTACTCTTTTTTGCAATAGTTTTTTTCTTCTGTTGTAGAGTTGGTTTATGGCAGGGGACTACCAGATTGGCTTCCTTTTTTTGGCAGATATCTTGTTTCTGTTAGGGATAGTACGATCCATGCACTCGTGTAAGTGCTTATAAAGTGCATTTGTGTAGGATTCAGCAGTTGTACCTCTATTGTCCGTCTGCATGGGTGTTGTGAAGTTTGCCACTTCTGTCTTAAGAAGCATGAAGTTGGCTTTGGAGAAATTTTTTATGGTGGTTTCCCTAATGGGGGGTGGGGGGGTGGGGGCGGGATGTGGATGTCTAGGCTGATTAGCTTGTGGTCGGATCTGACCAAGGAGGAATTGACCACTGGTGTGGAACACTGGTCGCCCATGTTGGTAATGACCAGGTCTAGGATATTGTTGCCCCTGGTGGGGGTGTGGATAAGTTGATCCAAGGTGTTGGAATTTATGAATTCCAGAAAATGTTGAGCAAAAGAGTTGGAACATGAGTAGTTTTCCCAGTTAATGGTGGGGTAGTTGAACTCACCCATTATTAGGGTGTTGGGTTGTACCCTAGTATTTTCCAGTGTATCAAGAAATGAGGAGTGGGAATCCTGGGGCATGATGGGGGATCTGTAGCAAGTTACAATTTGGATTGCGGTCTTGCCCAGAGTTAGTTGCACTTGGATAATCTCGGATGCATTATGCTGAGCAACTAGCCTGGAGGTTTAGATATCCTTAATGAATATGGACACGCCTCCACCTTTAGTGTTTTGGTCCAGGTTAGGTGGCCGAAAGGTGTGGTATGAATTATAGCCTGGTAATGCAGGGGTACTCTCTGCAGCTTTCAACCAGGTCTCTGTCACTGCAGCCAAGGTTGCAGTTTATGAATTTCCTGTGCTTGCATATCTATATCAGGCTACCATACTCGGGCTGACAGTTTGTAATGAATACTGGCAAAATTACAAGCTTAAGTCTTCTACTTAGAGCTGTGTATAAGGTGTTTCAGTAAAAGCCAAGGTTGCAGTTTATGAATTTCCTGTGTATGCATAGTATATCAGGCTACCATACTCGGGCTGACAATTTGTAATCAATACTGGCAAAATTACAAGCTTAAGATTTCTAAAGAAATCTGGACAAAGCCTAAAATAATTGGGGGGACAAAGACCCAAAAATAGAGACAGATTTTAAATGTTGCTCTTAGAAAGTTGCAAGAATAATACATTTTGCGTTAGTGTGCATTTTCTGAAGGCTATGAATGCCAAAACTTAAATGTGTGTCATTAGTGACTTCAGTCCTCAATGATTTATCAGAAAACCACAAATATAAGGAGCAGACCAAAAATATGAGGCAAAATTTTGTCATTCTGTGAAAATCTGGCAAGTTGAGAGGTATGCCCCATTCTCTCAGTACTTGCTTTTATACCACCCTAATATCAAATTAACATACTTATGTTTCCTATTTCTACAAATGATGAATAATTTGAGAGCAGGCACAGAGCTATATCAACATAAAATTATGCACAAATGACTGTGCTTGCAAATAGTTTTACATATGCAGCTTGGAGAACATAATATTATTTGATATAGTTAAATGGTAATAATTTCCCAGCTTTGTGTTTTACATGTTCAGATTTTATATTAGTCAAACATGAAACTGACAGTGCTTCTGTAAAGTGAGTTTTATTTCCCCCCCATAATATAGCTGTTTCCCAGTTGGTTAACTATCCTGTCAAAAAACAGCTTTTAAAAGGCAGCAGTTTTGATTAACACTTTTAGGGTGCGGTTTTCTTTTTTACCCCTTTGCCACCAGTATTTGGGGCAGTATTCTTCCTGCGAACAGGACAACTTCTCATCTGACTAGACATGACATTGTGTCTTTGTTTCCACCATCTGTCATTCTGTCAACACTCACTGCACACTAGGTGGCAGCAGCCATCAGGGCTCACCTGCATAAAAGTCCTTTTCACATTCTGCTGCAAATGTGTCACTGCATTGTCACAGCAGCTGTGCAGTAAAAAATCACATTGCCACTTTTCTTCTGTCATTATTCATTCAAATCCTTTATCCCATTTCCTGCACTGGAGTACCTAGTCTGCCTACAGCAAGACAACCAGATAGAAGCACCTTGTGCTTAATATTGCTTTGTAATTACAACAGTTAATAGATCAGCACTAACAGCATTTGATATTCAATGACAAAATCATTTTTTATTATTACTGTCTCCAGTCGGGACATAAGACGCAAGTATTCAAGTACAAATCTGAGCCAAAAGCTAGCTCCCAGAAGCCATTCCTAGCACATGTGGATTCACCTCTCACTGGATAAAGGAGGCCATAGTTCACAGCAGTATATCGTCCACCTGTAATAATGTACGGGCCGGGTTTGGACCCCATTCTTACCTGCAGCAATGCCTTAATTATGTCCACATGATGGAATCTGCAACATGCTATACATATTTCATTTGACTTTGCTAAATGGCTGAATGGCATTCATGAATGCTTTACATGTAAGGGAAGATTAAACAAAGTCTATGTCAAAACAGAGTAATTCGTGATCCACAGGCTAGAAGTGTCTAGCAATTATTACTCCATGGATGCCTTATGCTGCCTTCCTCTGTGTGGAGGCCACTCAATGAATGGGTATCCAGATACCTATATGCCACTACTGATGAAAGTCTCACATTACTGAAAAGAATAACAGGAGCATAGTGCTGGGACCAAACCCTGCTGTAACAGAATCTAGCTTACAGATGGCCCCTGAAAGTGTTTAGTTGGATGACAGTTGCCACTCACCCATGTTCTGTAAGCAAATTTTAAAATGAAGAGTTGCTGGGCTATATGTATACAACAAAGTTCACAGCAATGTCTCTACCCAACCTCAGTAACTGGAAAATAGGCTGCATAGTTGTTTTTGTCATGAAGACATAACAGAAACTCTACAAAGTGATGTGGGGTAGGGGGAAGCTGGCGAAAGTAATGCACAGTGTAATCTGTGGCTACACTGAGTCAGACATTCATTCTCCAGGACACAGGACAGACACTGCTAATGACTGTTCACTATAGCAAAGGCTGTGACTGAGCCACCAGGAATTTATTTTGGTTTAATAAGCTTTATACACTAAAGGTCATCAGCTGTGCTAATCCATGTAGCTGATGCTTCCCTATAGCATCAAGCATCCTTTATGAATCATACTTCATAACTTTCTGCAATAGATCCACAAATAATAGAATTTGCTCTATGCAGCATACATCTCAACTGTACATTTTTTTTCAGAATGTCCAGATTTTTGCCTCATATTTTTGGTCCATTTTTCATAAAATTGTGGTTTTCTGGCAAATTAGTGGCAACTCATTAAAGATTGAAGTCAGAAAATAAAGACAGACATTTGAATTTCAGACTTCATACCCTTCAGGAAATTCATGCTAATGTAAAATCTCTTATTCTATCAACTTTCTAAGTTTGTAAGAGCAATATTTAAAAAATTATCCCTATTTTTGGGCATTTTACTTATGGTTTTGTCCTGATTTCTTGTTCTAAGAGGTTGAGATGTATGCTATACAGACCATCACACCTATAGTAGGACAGACATATTATAATGTAGTATTGCTGGTTACTGACTGATGAAGGAATTTCCAGTCAACAAAACTATACTATCTATGTTAATACATGAAGAGTCTGACACTAACATTATGTTCACATAGGGTGTCAGCATGCGAAAAGTCTCAAGAGAGTACAATCAGTGAACATTTTCAACACCATAAATAAAATACATATTACAATGGAATGTTGATGCAGCTTTCTTAATAAATGCTATCAGACCAGTTATGTAAAAATTACCCACTGCATAATCATTCATTTGACTTTTATTTCATTACTTATTGTTCTATAATTTACAGCTGTAATGATTAAGGCAGGTCTGCAACATGCTAAATGTTCAAAAGGGACTGCTGTTTTGAGAGTTGTTAACACAGAACCATTAACAAGGATGCACATCTGGACAAGATTTATTTTTCGTTAGAAAATACTTCAGAATTTGTTTGTTTAAGAAAAACTGGGACATAATACAGAGTTTCTCAGACTTCCAGCAGTCTAGCATTTGGCAGCAGTGCCCAGCATTTTTTTTTTTCGAACAGTGTATTTGTAAAGCCCAGCAACTGCCAAGATGCTAATGGTAAGTTATGAGATTTGGAAATACATTGTCCACCTAAAGCTGCCTCATAGATCAAGATGCAGCAACCTTGGAGGCAGTATCTTTAAAGCTTAGGGGGTAAAGCCCCAGTATAGGATGTACATGATAATATAGCCTCCTGCTTGCATTGACTATTTTTAAGTAGTTTTTTTACAGTTTTTAGTGGAGTAATTCTTAGATTTTCTTTTTCTTGCCTTTGTTTTTGTGGTGGGAGCTGCTTGACAAGAGGATGTGGAAGTGCTGTTAACAAACAGGCAGCATCATGGGATACAGCACATCAGAGTCCTTATGGGTCAGTACAGTACCCCAGTCAAACTGCAATATATAAAAAAATAAAAGCAATACAATCGGCTTCTAATAAACTGTTTGCTAAATGTGCTGACACAGAAATATCAAAAAGATCAGATTACACTAGTGCTTCAAATATTTACAGGGAAACATTACAGTGAAGCAAAGTACTAGTGACACTAGGACATGGGTAATAGCCGATATTACAAACTTTAACCTTCACAACTAACAGTAGTATTAATCTACAAACACAAAAGTACACATCAGATAAAGGTAAGTATGCGTGTGTGTGCTAATGTGCCCCTGGGCATGCATGTGTGTGTGTGTATGCATTCATTTGAGAGTGTGTGTGTGTGTGTGTGTGTGTGTGTGTGTGTGTGTGTGTGTGTGTGTGTGTGTGTGTGTGTGTGTGTGTGTGTGTGTGTGTGTGTGTGTGTGTTTGTGTGTGTGTGGCTGTATTCAGTTTTCAATGAGTAAACAAGGCATGAGAATAAAAAGACCTCATCACTTACTATAAAATCTTACAAGACTCTCCCATAACCTTTAGCTATTCAGAAATCAATCTGACACCATATGGAAACAGCTGTCCCCTGTTCCTACAACTCAAAAGGATAATCTTTCCCATAACACCCCTCTGCAATACATGCACTCTGAGTGTGATACATTTAAATGTGATGCTTCTAACAAATGTTTTCTAAAAGTTTTGTTTAAATTCAAACAGAAGAAAAAAAATTATGCTTACCTAATAAACAAATGTCAGAGGATCAGAAATGTGCATTTATCTTGCAAACTGAGTTGGTCAGTTAAGCTTAGCACTAGTTTAACAAATCTTTCTCAGCAGACAAATATTTATTTTCTTTCTGTGTCATCTGATCGAATAATAAACCACAAGCGCTCTGTAACCTGACTGGTTTCAGCTAAAGCTAATACCTGCACGTCATTTGAGAGAGTGTGTGTGTGTGTGTGTGTGTGTGTGTGTGTGTGTGTGTGTGTGTGTGTGTGTGTGTGTGTGTGTGTGTGTGTGGCTAGAGTACTGTTTCACATAAATTGTGGTGGGGAAATCATGAATGCATAGTATGCATGCATGAATGCATGCATGTCTGTGTGCACATCTGTGTGAGTGTAATTGTGCATGTGTATATGCAAGTGATTCAGACATATAAATTCCACAGCAATGAGATGTCACCATTATGATGATATCAGTAAAAAGTTTAGCTGCACAACTCAACATATTGATATAGTACACGTCACAGTGTGTGTGTGTGTGTGGCTGTATTCAGTTTTCAATGATTAAACAAGGCATCAGAATAAAAAGACCTCATCACTTACTATAAAATCTTACAAGACTCTCCCATAACCTTTAGCTATTCAGAAATCAATAAACCACAAGCGCTCTGTAACCTGACTGGTTTCAGCTAAAGCCAATACCTGCACGTCATCCTGTGTCATCAATTTAGCATCAAGCAAATATTTACTGATCTGAGTTTGCCCAGACAGAATAACAGCTTTTGTCCAGGCAGTTTTAGTGTGATTACCTTCAGTGACTGGAGGTAATATGGGAAAAAAGGACTATCATGCATTTAAAATGAACAGTTTAAGTGCTCTGCCTGATGAGTAATTTAATTTATTTATTTTTTTGTTAAATGAGGGACTACAAGTCAAAATAGTTCATGCAAGTATGAAAAGACAGACAACTCCAGAATTCTGGTCCAATTCTCTATCCTCATTTCATTAATTGTGGAGTGTGCCGTAGCATGTTGGGTCAGATACTGGACCAAGTTCCAGATGATAATTAGTACCTAAACTAGTTAAGTCCCTCACACCCAAATGCTGTATTTTTAACTGAATATTAGCACATAGACCAAGTTGTGCATGATTTGTGCATGTCCAGGATATGTAAAAGATGCAATGAGATAGGCTTCTCTGCTTCTGATGGCTGTTTCAGTGGCTAAAACTACCTTAATTAGGTCTGTTTATGTGTGATTTTGCAGGAAAGTCATGTCCAGTTGTGGGAAGAGAAGTTCCTCATTCACTTTTGATGGTAGATATTTGTGACAACCAAAACTTTTGCTGTGTCTTTAGAAGGGACTTAGGGCTGGTTTTATTTTATGCTCATAATGATGAAAATGAGAGAAGCCGAGACCCTACTTGCTGATATACAGGCAAAGTGACTATCTACAGCACTCATAACCTGTTTAGAGAATTAATTCCATTTAGGAGAGAACCCTCCAGAAGGAAGTATCCAGTTCATAGGTGTTTACTAGGCTAACGGCCACAAGGGCTTTTTTAAGCCTAGCCATGCATCCCAAATCTCTGACAAGTTCTGATGCCCTTGATAAGTGAAAGCATGGGCATGGAAAATGAACTATTTACAGGTTACCTGTTTGCATTAGAGACATAGGTACCAAACCAGGGATGAATTTCTAGTTTCCCATCCAATTGTCCAAGTTGCACTTGAGTTGTGTTAGGGAGGAACTCTGCTTCACATGGATGTTCCATCCATGTTCCATAGACGAGATAGTCTCTGGGATACAGACCTATCTCTCCAGCAGGTCCTATTTATATCACAAGCAAGGTTTAAGTCTTTAGAATGGGTAATTCTGGTACTGTTTATTTTGTGGATATGCAGGAGGTCCATCAGAGTGGAGTCTGACAATGCCCTGTATGCCAGGCACAGATTTCCCCTCAAAAGCCTGTAGGAGACAGAATACAGGGATAGGGCCTTGAGGCAGTCTGCATAGGACATATTACTTAAGCCCTGTATTCTGTTAGTGAGGAATCTCTGTGGACATTCCAGTTGTTGGATAAGCATGGTTAGGGTATACCAAAGGGGCCATTGTACTCAATGATAAGTCTGATGAATGCCGAATACAGTAGAAAATGACTTCCTTGAACTTAGATGCCATACTTTTGTTTATAAGTTGCGCAACATAGAATGATTTCCTCACCACTGTAGACATGTGATGATCAAAGGCTAGATTACTATGTGTGCCCCTAAGTCTCTGACTACTGGGTCAACTCTAAGGGGTGTGTTGTCAATATGATAGTTACTCGGAATGGATGACTCCCCAAAGGATACTATTATGCATTTCTTGGCATTTAGTTTTAGCTCATGGCTCTGAAACCAGCTGTTTTCCTGTGTCAGCCCCTCCTGGAGAACATTTGTGTCAGTGTGAGATTCAGTGACAGCTCCTAATTTGCAATCATGTGCAAATTTATTCAGCCAGAGACCACTAACATTGGCCTTGACTTCTGAGAAATAAATGCCAAAAAGGAGCATCCAAGGGCTGATCCTTGAGGGACTTCACTTGTGACTGGCCTCTTTGTAGAGGTGGACTCCCCAGTTCTAACTTCCTGGGTCCTGTCTGTGAGCCAGTTGACTATCCACCGGGTGACATATGGGTTTGTTCCTAACCTCTTGAGTTTGTCAACAATGCCCAAGAGGAGTATTGTGTCAAATGCCTTGGCCAGGTCAAGGTAGGCAGCGTGAACAATTTTTGCCCTCATCCATTGTTTTGGTGACCTTCTCAAAGAAGTCTACCGGGTTGAGTAGGAATGATCTGCCCTTGACGAAACCAAACAGGGTTGGGTCCAGTGGCTGGACTCTGGAGGTTTACTATATCTCTGTTGATCATCTTCATGATAATTCTTTCCACAACTTTACATATAAGACTAGTGAGACTTATGGATCTGTAGGTGGCCCACTTTTGTGCAGAGGAATGACTATTGCCTTTCTTCATATATGAGGCATGAAGTCGGTTTGGAGGCTACAGTTAAATAGTAATTCCAGAGGCCCTGATAGGTCATGTTTCATGCTATTTAGAAGGCATCCTGAGATATTGTCTGGGCTCATTGATGCAGTGCTCTTGGTCTTAGAGAGAGCATTAAGGACCTGTTCCCTAGTGATAGTAGGGGGAGTTATATTTAATAATATTTCCTGAGGGAAGGTTGAGGAGGAAAGTTGGAGCTGAATTTATCAGACAGGAGGTTTGCTATATCTTCTTGCTCAGTATAGAGACAGGTTTCATTCTTGGGAGTGTTGTCAGGAGTCAGATTTGACCCTACAGTGGGGTCTGGAGCAGTCAAGCAGTTAAAGCAATTAACCTGTACTGAACCCTAAAAATACTAAGCTCCTTCTCTTTGTTCCTAAAACAGTGGCACATCATAGATCCTCCTTTTCTATCACATCCCTCAACAATACCATCAATAAACCTGAGCCCCATACCAAACTACTGAGAGTCATTATTGACGATGAACTGAAATATGATATTCACATCCAACAATGTATTTAAAAAAAAACACCAGAAACTTGGTCTACTCTAGTATACTCAGAAATTCCTTACACTCTCCTCCAAACTCTCCCTAGCTCAGTCTCTTCTATTACCCTGCCTACTGTATGCAGCCCTTATCCTTATAAATAATCAATTTTCACTAGTCTCCAAACTTGAGCAAACATACAATAAAACAGCCATATTTGCCACTAATCTCCCTTACAAATTCCACCACTGTCTCGCCCTTAAGGCACTTCAGTGGCCTGAATTCTCTAATCAACTACTACTTTCTCAATTACATATTACTCACTCCATCCTGATTGATCCCTCTTCTATCTTACTACAGCCTCTGCCATCACCTTCGTACAACTGACAAACTTCTACTTGAGATCTACAAACCCAACAAGAATATTGGAAAATCCCTTTCTACGTATTCAGTTGCTCGTGCTTGGAACACACTTCCCCTCAATATAAAAACATCTCCCAAAGGCACTTTTTTAAACATGAACTCAAAAACTACCTACAAATGACCTGGTCCTGCCCATGTCAAACCCTCATGATAACTATCTCATTCCCTTATCTTTTATTCTATTTTTGGTGTACTCACCTCCTTTTCCTCCTCTTCTCTCTGTCATGTAATATTACGCTATTCTTCCTGTATCTAAAAAACGCAATAGTTATTTCAATACCATGTCTCTGTCATCAAGTACTGGAACATTCCTTATGTTATTGTAGTATGCTGTAATAATAGTCTTCATTTTTTTAAATCCTGTTCCAGAATGTAATGATATGATTTGATGCTTACATACCCCATGTTATGTGTATTTACAGTAGATCACTTTGTTTCTGTTTGTTAGCTTTTATTGGTCTGTAAATATGGAGTTTTCTCCTCAAGTCTCCACTGAAAATGGGCTCTGGCTCAGTTGGACTAACCCAGTTAACAAATGTCAAATACATAAATAAATAAAACAGTTGGGTGCATACATGCATAGCTGTCAACCTTCCATCTCCACAATGAGGAACACTAGCCCTCATAATGTGGAACAAATGGGCAAAATGTGGAACACATACTAATGGCTTACTTAAAACTTCAACTAGGAAGGTCATAGGATGGTTAAATTATGCTGGTTTTACTTATAAAGAAAATCTTTTAATGAATTAATATGATTAATTTCTATTTACCATGGATTTCACCTAACACTGAATGTGTGACAGAGTCTTTCAATGTGGAACTTCAAGGAACTTCCAGGAACATGAACTTTTTAAGACCCCAAATGAGGTACGTTCCTCGTAATGAGGTACATTTGAGAGGTATGCATACATGCCATGTCAATATCATTGCATATCTTCTTCCTTAGTAGAGGAGCCCTAAAATGGGGTGGAATGTGAGATTTCCTGAGCAGCAGCACAACTTTTCTCAAATGACAGAAGCTAGTGCAGCAGCAGAAAAGCTTTGCCTCAGACACACATGCACACACGCGCGCGCGCACATGCACACACACACACACACACACACACACACACACACACACACACACACACACACACACACACACACACACACACTCACTCACTCGCTCATTCACTCATCACTCACTCTTGGGTTTGAGTGGAATAAAATTCAAATCGCATATTGCCCTACCGAATAGCGTGTGATGACTGGTGATGCATGTAGCAGGTTTGTCTGTCCGTTTAGGACTGCACTTCTTGGACATTCACTGCTAGGGGATCTTGTAATTAACGGATGTTTCCTGTAACAATGGCATTGCAAAATTCTGAGTATGAAATCAGTGTGTCAGAGTAGCACTTAGGTTCTGAGGTGATTGCTATTCAGGTTTTGGGAGTTCATGTTTTGATAATTAAATAGTGCCCCTGATGTCTCAGATCTCAGTTTTTCAAGTAAAGGCATGCTAACTGTTCTGCCTTACAATTTTGTTCAGCTGCAGCTACAGGGATTTTTGTCACAACAGTTTAATAGCATCTTGCTCTTCCTGGCTGTCCTTTTTGTTTGCTTGTTGAGCAGGTAAATGAATTGATATTTCTCAGACCCTTTTTAGCTATGTCTTCGGCCACAAGCGCAAGAGTAAATACAATATATTTGGGGAGTTTGCAACTAATCAGCCAGGGTGTTTTTAGGAAATGGCAGAAAAACAGAGGAGCTGGAAGAAAACAAACCAACTCAGAGAGAATATACAAACTCTACATGGTCAGTAACAAAGAGGACTTGATGAACCCTGGACCCCATAGCTGTGAGCTGAGGTAGTAACATTAATCACTAAGGCACCCATGCTGATAAAATACCTAAAAATCCTAATGTACTTTGAGCTGCACACACTCTGCATTATTGCCTTAGGGCTAACATAATGGTCCTAGACAGTTTTTTGAAGACTGTAGGAAATCCATCTAATATGTTCAGCCAACCTTACAAAATATCTTATAGCTCCTAATGGCTATGGAATATATTGAACTGGTCAGAGAATGAGTTTCCAGAATATTGATAAAATAATTTATTCCAGCTGCTACATATCAAGCTGTAAGCTCATGATTTTGACCTAGTCTACTAAGTTTGACTATAGTACGAAATCCTGAAAAATCTGGGATAAGTCCTTTTTACTATTTTACTGAGTATGCTCTGTTGGCTATATACTTTTTAGTGCTTTTAAGTAATCTTACTGAGAAATTGTTTGCTGTTTGTGCTCTATCATTTCTATACTCTGATTGCTGTAGGACCTTTAAGTGTGCTGTGGTTATTGACCATTTTGCTCTTGTGAGCCTTTTCAGCCAGTTTCAGTGTTACTATAAATTACCTTCATTTGTCTGACATGATGCTCATTTACTATGAGCTATGTCACTCCTAACTACCAGCTCCTGATTTTGATCTAACTTATCAGATTTGACTACGCTACCAAGCTCTACAGGATCTAGAATAAGTGCTTTTTACTACCTTACTGAGCACATTCTGCTGGATGCACACTTTTTTGTGCTTTTAGGCACACCTCTCAACCTCTAACAGCAAGAAATCTGGACAAAGTCATAAATAATGGTGGGACAAAGACCATAAAATAGGGGGCAAGTTTTAAATATTGTTTTTATCATCTTAAAAAGTTGATAGAATAAGCATGAATTTTCTGAAGGGTATGAAGTCTAAAACTCAAATGGCTGTCATTATTTTCTGATTTCCATTCTCAATGATTTGCCAATCATTTGCCAGAAAAACAAGAATTTACGAGGAACAAACCAAAAATATGAGGCAAAAATGTGGACAATCTGCAAAAATCTGGACAGTTGAAAGGTATACTAAGTAATCTTGCTAATAAATTGTTTGCCGTTTTTACTCTAGTTAGAGGAGTGGGAACCAAGCCATTTCTAGACCTCTGATTGCTTTAGAACCTTTCAGACAGCAGTTACTATTGATTAGTGTGCTCTGCTGAGCTTTTTCAACCATTTTCAGTTTTGCTATAAACTGTCCACATTTGTGCAGCCACAGCAGAGTTTCAACGTGTATTGTACAGATGCAGACAAGTTGACTTACACCTGTGCTCTTATCTCTTCTCCACCTGCTCCCAGACATTGTATAATCAGCTGTTGCTGGTGGAACCTAAAAGAACCCACAGTGGCCTGTGGCTGCATAACAAGTCACAGTGTGCACTTGGATTACTGTCTAGTCCTTCCTGCAGCCCAATGCTGCCTTGCACTGCTCATATGATCGCAGTCGCTGCCTTGGCCAATAAATATCCTTAGTTTGCACACAGCAGCATGAGCCATGCTCTTGCCACAAATCTACTCTTCCTTACTTGGTTTTATAGGTATTTAGGCTATTGAACTGGGACCTTACATTCCCCTGGTAGTTTTTAGCCTTTATATTTTGCATACAAACAACCTAGATATGGGCCGAACAAAGATAGTTTATAACCTGTATTTTTTATAACTTGTTTTTTTCAACTTGTGATTTACCATTTATGTTGGAGCTTTTCTCCTCGGGCCTCTACTGAAAAAGGATATGTATCCAGCTAGACTAGCCCGGTTAACAAATATAAAATAAATAAATAATAAATAAATAAATAAACATTTACATATTTCCTCTTATTCATGAGGCACATGCTAAACCAAGGATACATTTGAGGTTCCCATCCATTCATCCAAATTACATTCGAATTTAGAAAGAGCAGTATTTTGCTCTATATGGATTGGATGACAGTTCCACGCAAGCAGTAATCTCTGTGATACAAACCTATATCTCCAACACGTTCTGTTTATTTTGTAAAACAGAATGAGGCCCCTTGGGCAGGTGTTTATGATATTAATGGACTTGTGAATGTGTAATAGGTCTGACAGAAGAGGGTTTTTTGAAGTCCTAGACGCAAGGCAGAGGTAACCTCTAACCAGCCTGTATGATACAGAGAAGAAGGACAAGGCATCAAGATTGTCTACATAGTTTTTATGATTTACTCCCTTGACTTTTTTAGCAAGAAAATGTTGTGGTCATTTCAGTTGTGACATGTTTGAACAGGTACATACCAGAAGAGACATAATAACTCAATGAGTGGCCTGATGAGTGCTAAGTACAGTGAAAAAATGTCATTCCTGAATCTGGATGCAATGCCTTTAGATATCAGATGTGTAATGAAAAAGGATGTTCTTGCTTCTTATTTTTATAATAGTCTGTATATTCCTCCATACATAATCTCATTTGTTTCTGTGTAGTTTATTCTGTGTTGTCTGTGTATCCCACTATAAATTAACTTGTTCTGTTACAACCCTCCATACATTAACTCAATGATTTAAATATAGTTTATTCTGTTTACTTCCAACTAATTTTCCAAACCCCTGAAAAATAACAAAAGGTCAATCTGCTTATTTCCTGTCTGTTGCCAACCTCTTAACTCTTGTTATCCTCAGGCAATGTAGGAACTGCCTTATGCTCATAGATAATGAACTCATACTCAGTGCAAATGATTCTATCTGCAAGAGATACAAATATTTACTTAATCTGGAAGTTACCCTCTCACAAAAATATGATCTTTTAGCAACATACACCTCAACTACAATCCATGCAAAATCACATTACAGTGTCTTACTCTGAGGCTGTAAAACATCTTTACCATAACTTAAAATTAGGAAGAATAGGTTTCTGATAAATCACCAAAAGCCAAATCACTTCAAATCTGTTACTCTAAACCACTGTACCAACAAAAATATCTTAGTGATAGGTGACTCTGTAGTTAAGCATACAGATTCTCCACTCATAAGGCAGGATAAAGATGGGGTTGCAGTGATTTGTCTTTCCAGTACCAGAATTGCTGATATCACAAGGACTATAAAGACCCTGTCACCTGACAAATATGATTACAACATTGTGGTGGGCCATGTGGGAGTTGGGATGCAAAACCCTGAGGAACATGCAGAGAGACATATCAGAACTCTCTTTCCATCAGAAAAATGCGAGCAAAACACTGGTCCTGAGTGGAATACTTCCTTCTTCAAGAATGATGCCTAGGTGCAAATAAAAGAAACTGGGTTCAGCAATTGGTTAGATAGTTGGTGTCATTCCTGGGGGACCAAGTATGTGTTAGCATGGGATGAGGTGTTCAACAGTCCAACTTGCTTTTCAAAGGATTGCCTGTACCACTTGTTCCAGGGCTTCAGCATACTGGCTAAGACCTTTGCTGCCACCATAGTGATTTTTTAGGGCTTGTGAAGCTAATATTCCATGTAACAAGTATATCAAACCTGAAACTGGATCATAGTGTGGAGGCTTTTCTTAATGACAGTTTCAACAACAAATTGTCCAAATTTTCTTGAATTTAGAACACATTTATTTTTGTGTAATTACCAAGACATGGTCTAAATATAAAGACAGCACTCCCTCTAAACCTGAGTTTTGTGCCTACCATGCCTTCAAGCCTGATGGCAACTGTGGCAACATCTCCATATTTGTCAAGGACAATATCACCACCACGCAGATGCCCAGAGACCCACAAACTGAGCTCATAGAACTCTAGATCAACCTAAATGAGACAAACTATCAACTTATAGATGTTACAGGACACCCTCCAAATACCCTGATGAACATGCAACATTTCTAAATGCATTTGATGAACTCCCAATGTTGGGAGACTTTAACTACCCCTCTGTAAATTGAAGTTCTTATACCTCTAATGTAGGGCATGTTCAGAAGTTCTTAGACTTAATAAAGAAAAATTCCCTTGAACAGATAAAAACACACTAGAGGACATAAATATTCTCAATCTTGTCCTTATAAATATAGTCGCTTCATACACTATTCCCCGATATCTCCTTCCCTGGTTATGTTCGACTATAAACTTGTGAAATTTACCTTCAAGCTCCATAAAACCCTTTCAGCAAAAATGTCCAAAATGTAATAATTTCAAACCTACTAGTCATCCAATTCTTTGATGAGTTTTCAAAATTAATTTATGAAAGAATCAGTTCTGATTTTGACTTGGCAGGTAGCTTTATAAGAGTTCTACATCCATTTAGATAAATTCATACAGTTGTCAGTCCCAACTAGAGCAAAATATAAAGGGAAATTCAAAAACAAACCACTCTGGTAGTCCACCAACATAAATAATCTTGACAACAAATGGAAAATTTAAAATTATACAGCAGATCTAAAACAACTCATAGCAAGGATATTATCAAAAATATTGCTAAAAACTTGGAAAATCTATTAAGTCAGCTAAAGCTGCCTATTAACTTAGGATAATGTCTGAGGCAAAGGACAATCTTACATCCTTCTTTAGCTATGTTATGAATCTAAGGAAGAACACTCAGCATTGCTCAAAATTGCACCTCTGACTTTGACCCAATAGATATTGCCAATTTACCAGCAACAAATTCTCTGTTAACTTTACTCCCAATACTTAAATCTAAAGTCCACAAATCCCTGAATTCCTTACACCCCCTGTATCACAAAGGAATATGAACTGTAGGTGCTACCTATGACCAAAGTACTTCTTCAATGGGGCCTGACAATATACCTGGATGGTTAATAAATAGTGCTGTGCACGCCCTCGCAAAGACACTCTTCAAACTGTTTAACCAAAACTTAGCCGCAGGTCTTATCCCTGAAAAAGTGGCAGTCTGTAATGGTGATATCTTTATATCCTTATGGGAATTCTAGACCCATTAGCCTGACAAGCCTCATCTGTAATGCCATGGAATATATTATAACTGTCCTCATAAACTATGATTTCAAATACTGTACTAGGCTTAACCTTCATGAGTTTGGCTTTGTTGAGAGATGATCCTGCCTAATGAATCTGGTGAAATTCTACAAGGGGTTACATAGGCTGCTGACAGTGGTCATGCTGTTCAATGTGTATCTTGACCAGGCCAAGGTACTAAACATTATATCCCATTTAGGCACTGTTAAGTAAACATTAAAATAGATCCCTAAGTGGTAAAGTGGATAGCAAACTGGCTAAAAGGCAGAACCCTCACAGTGCAAGTGGCAGCACATCATCAGAAGGTATGAAGGTAACCAGTGATGCTCCCCAGGGCTCAGTACTGGCAGCCTTCATTTTCAGCATTTACTTTTCTGATCTCATGACTGAGAACTAGCTGGCTAACTAAGTTTGCAAATTACTGAAGACTCAGAAAGTCTCTCTCTGATACCTAACCCTTACAGCAAGAACTCACTCATTAATACTTGGTGTACTGAAGATGGGTTCAAATTAAATATAAAAAGTGCAATATTGTCATATTTGGTCGACAGTCCCTCACCTCAGCATGCAGAATAGACAATATCCTACTTTAAGATGAAAATATAACTAGAAACTGTGGAACATGGGTTGAAAATTCCCTCTCTTTTGATTATCATATGACAATAATATTCACAAAATATTTCTGCTTAGTAGAGCTAATTCTCAAGGGACTATCAGCCAGATCTAAAGAGGTCATTGTCCTCTTATATTCAGCATTAATTAGGCCAATTATTAAACAACATCACCTTCAGGATATACCTCACTTGACATAACAAACAACTAGAAAGACCCTAGACTAGAGCTTCTTAACTAAGAAGGTCATGGGATTAAAAACCCTAAACTGCCAAGAGAGGCCAGAAGCACTGTTTCATAATTCACTATCTTCTAGGCTCTTGAGAGGAGATCTATGCTTCCCCTTCCATGCAATTAAAGACCCAGTTGTACTGTATCTCCTGCATCTCTGCAAGGCTTCATTAGCAGATTAATAAAATGTGACAGCGAGACATATCCATCATGCAATACCTCCCTCACCTCTGGAGCACACTGTCACTGCAAGTTAAGCAGTGCAACAGTCTATCATGCTTCAAATTATACATGGATTATTGGATTGGTATTACACATTTGTCACAAGATCGGCTTGCCTAACCCTCCTGGAGAAAGGAAGGTATGACCTGAAGGTGGCTACTGGTAAGGCATAAATGGTCATGTGAAAATTACCTTAAATGTCTAATCTGGCAGTTGGTTTATAGGATTAAGGAGCTGTTAATGAGCTGTTTCCTGTGGTCCAGAGGTGCAAGGTTTGATTCCCTCAGCCTCTATTGCCTAACTGTGTGACTCTGAGTAAACAGACATGGCTCCCAGACTGAGTCTGAAAACAGTCCATGGAGATCAGTGCTCTACCCTGGAAACAAATAAAACAAATAAAATTGCTATGTTATGTCTATATTATAAGTTTGAAGTCTGAAAACTTTGAATCTCATATGGTCGACTCCATATGAGTGAAGTTTTCAAACATTGAACTTAAAATGTAAACACAGTAAAAACAAAAAAACCTCACCCCCCACACCCCCGCTACTTAAATATACCAACTCCAAGATCACACTACATTGAAGTGAAGGGAAGAATTCCCTACGGTGATCTCCACTGAGACATTCGATGTTTGAAAACTTCGCTCATATGATGTCGATCATATGAGATTCGAAGCTTTCAGACTTAGAACTTTTAATATAGACCCTATGAATAATATCTGTATAATCACAGTGACAGACAGACAGAAACAGAGATCTCATGATCTGCAGCACTGCCACCAATCAATGTGATGAACTGTTGTATAATCCCACCTGCTACCATTAGTTTAATATAGGAGCATCAGGAGCAATGGTCTCATGATACAATCTACAGACATCAAATAATATATGAGAGTCGATTGGTCTTCTACGTTCATAGGTTGTTACTAGGCTAACAACCCCTAGGGCTCTTACAAGCCTAGCCGCTTACCCCAAACCATTTATGCACGGGGTAATAATAATAGTGAGGTAACTAAGGATCTGTGGGGGGGGGGTGTTAGGATAATACTTTTCTTATTGATGGTCTCTGTCCATAAGGGATATGGTGGCCAGACAGAGGGTAAATTTACAATTTGCCATCCAATCGTCAAGGTTTCATTTGAATAGGGTGAGGGATGAACTCTGCTTTACATAGATGAGCAGCCTATTCCATAATACAAGGATTTTTTGGGACACATACCTGTCTCTTCAACATATTCTGTTTATGTCACAAGCGAAGTTGGATCTGATATTTCTGCTGCTGCTTGTTTTGCACTTGTGCAACAGATCCATCAGGGCTGGATCTGAAAAAGCCCTGTAAGCCAGGCAAAAATCCCCTCTCAGCAGCCTTTAGGAGACTGAATACAAGATAGCACCTTTAGGTGATAAGTATACGACAGGATATTCATGCCCCGAATTCTCCTGGTAAGAAACCTTTGAGGGCATTCCAAGTGTTGCAAGTGTCTGGTTAGATACATGCCAAAGGAACACTCTATTCAATGATAGGTCTGTTAAGGGCCGAGGAGAGTAGTACTATAACTTCCTTGGACCTGGATGCCTTAAATGATATTCTTAGTATCTTAGTTACATGTTGGTCAAAGGTGAGATTGTTGTTTACATATGTTCCCATATTCCTTACTACTGTGTCGACTCTTAGGGGCGTTTTATCAGTGGCGTTTTATCAGTGGCGTAATTAACTTGGGTTGATAGTCTCCCAAAGGGAATTATAATGCATTTTTGGCATGGAGATATAGGCTATGGCTTTGGCACCAGTCATTTGTCTGAGTTAAACTCTCTTGCTAGATGTTGGTGTCTTCAGGGAATCTATAATTTCTCCCAATTTACAGTCATCTGTGAACTTGGTGAGCCAGAAACCTTCAACATTATCCTTAACTTCTGAGAAATAGATGCCAAACAGGAGCAGGCCCAGCATTAAGGTATGGGGTACTCACTGTTGACCAGTCTCTTGGTGGAGGTAGTCTCACTGATCCTGATCCTGACTTCTTGGGTTCTGTCTGTGGGCCAGGCAGGAATCCAGTGAGTTATGTAAGGATTTATGCCTAGCTCAGAGAGATTGTCAACAATGTCTGAGTGGAGTATTATATTGAATGCATTGGCTAGGTGAAAATATGTAGGATGCATTATTTTACTCTCATGCATTGCTTTGGTGACCCCTTCAAAGAAGTCTACCAGGTTAAGTAGGCATGACCTTCCCTTATCAAAGCCAGATTGGGATAGGTCCAATATCTGCATGTTAACAATATCCTTGTTTATCATTTCCATGATAATTCATTCCATGACTTTGCATATTAGGTTTGCTAAACTGATGGGTCTGTAGCTCCATGGGTCAGTTAAAGGAGGAAAATGACTGTTGTGGTCCTTCATTCACTTAGAATATAGCCTGTTTTGAGACTGTAGTTAAAGAGGGCCTCAAGAAGTCTTCCTGCTAGGTTGTTTTAGGCTGTTCAGGAGGCAACCAGGGACATTACTGGGAACTATGGTGGTGGTGTTCTTGGCTTTAGCTAGTGCTACCAGTACCTGGTCCCTACTAACAGTTAAGGGTAGTATGTTGGAGGGGATTTCACCTGGTGGAGCTGGGAAGAGTGGGGGTGAAGTCTGCACTGAATTTATCAGCCAGTAGATTTGCTATGTCACCTTGATCAGTGAAGGTGGTACCATTCACCACAAGTTTAGAAAACTGCTGTCTGTTATCTTTAAGGTTCCTGACATAGCTGTTATTGTCCTTAGCCTGTGAGGCTATCGTGACCTTGTTGGTGGCCTTGTTGGACTTAATTAGACATCTTATTTTCTTGTTTAGTTGTATAACAGAACACTTGTCTTTAAGGGAGTTGGCCTTCCTGATTTTGGCCATGAGTTTTCTTCCTTTATTTTATACCCTGTTTAGGTGAGGATTTTACCAGTTTCATTTGTTCTGGGTTTACTTCTGGTAGGTATGACAGCCTTTATGCAGCCATTCATATTTGTATAGGAACGCTGTGAATAATTCTGCATAGGTAGCTGTGGTCTTGGGGTTAGGGGGAGCCTTGAATTTTGACAAATTGTCACTGAATAGGATGTAGCTTGTCTTAACTGTTACTGTTTTAGTTGTGTTTTCCACTTGGATTTTTACTTCAAAGAAGACAGCTTTGTGATCCACCCTCACTAGTGAGGACAGGACCCATGGTGGTGCAATTCTCTCCCATGCTGGTGAGTAATGCATCCAGTACATTTAATCTTCTGGTTGAAGTGTGCACTTTCTGTTCCAGGGTGTTTTGTATTAATAAAGTCCAAGAAGCATTGTACCTCTGAGTGTGAGGCAGTGTAAGATTCACAGTCTATAAAGGTGTAGTTAAAGTCACCCATGAAAAGAGTGTTTAGATGGAAGATGAGCACCTCTAGTAGGTTTAGATAAGAGTTGTGAGACTCTATGGGCATAGATGGTGACCTGTAACTAGCCCTGATATTGTGAAGGACCTTATCTATGCTAACTTGCACTTGGATGAGCTCCATGGTAGCATCCTGTTTACCCAACCTGGAGGTATGTTTGTTGCTAATGAAAGTCAAGAGACCACCACCTTTGGCCACAGTCTGTGCTGTTATTGGTCTAAGTGTATGGAAGACTATGATGCCTTGCACTGCCAGAGTAGTTTAAACAGCTTTAAACCAAGTCTGGTAGTCTAGGGGTTAGGATTTTGGCACTGTCACTCCCACTGCCAAGGTTCAATTCCCAGTCAGGAAATTTCAATGGATTTCTCGGCAGTGCAATGCTGCAGAGGTTAGCATTGTCACCTCACCAGCAAGAGGTTCTCTGGTTCAATTCTCGGCTGGGGTACCTTCTATGTGGAGTCGGCATGTCCTCCCTGTATTTGTGTGTGTTTCCTGCAAGTGCTCCGGTTTCCTCCCACATTCCAAAGATGTGCATCTGGAGCATTTCTCCCTGGCCATCCACTGAAAATGGACTGTGCTCCAGTCGGACTTTCCCAGTAAACAAAGGTTAATAAATATGTAAATAAATTTTATAGAATAGCAAACAAATGCAGAAGGTGACACCACTGGAAACTGATACCTCTGTTATAAAAACCAGAAAACCGTCTTTCTTTGTAGAAAATCTTCTTTAATCAAGGGTTAGCACTTTCACGTAGTTGACACTACGCTTCTTCAGACATAATACAAACAGAACAGCACCACTCTTAAATACTAGTTTTGGCGCCAAAAACAAAACAATCTATCTATTATTCAATTAATCAAAACATTGATCATGTCTTAAAGGCATCTAATATCAAACACTGTATATTAAAAATAAATACGTCTTTGTCAGACATCTAAAACATATAAAATAGTGCATGTATTAAAGCGACTCAGTATTTTGACCAAAGTTGATTGAGTACATGCTTAGATTTGTTGCTAGAACTCTGTTGAGGTTGAGCACGATATAATGCAGTGAATTTATTTTTATTATTATGAATTTATTTCACATACACAGAACACCTTAACTATCATTATGTGCTTGATTAATGATTCTATTTCTTATTTAGTCATAATTCATTCAATCATAGTCATGGACAACAGCGAACCTTGACATATGTTATTAAGTTTATAACTTAGTACAACAATTCAATGAGGTTTTACATAACCTGTATGATTTTGTAAATACAAATAGATAATGTGCAGTAGTTTAAGCTATATGGTTTTCTGGTTGATTGCTTTAGGATTTTTTCTCCATTATTGGAAATATGGATTTGGTTTTCTTACATAATCCTACATCACTGAAGAATTTTTCCAACATTACGCTGTGTAATGACGAGTTTAGAACATTTGCATTGCATGGCCCATCAACCTGTTATATATAGAAAATCTTTCTATGTATATAATTTTATAAACGAGGCGTGCTCACATTAAAAAAATTTTTTCGGATTAGCAAAATCTTTTAACAAATGTAGCCTTCTATTTACATATGTTGTCTTGATCATTTAGTGTGTTAACTATGTCCTCCAGATTATCCAATATTAAAATATTTGTTTTTATTGAACCAACTGACTATTGTCATTTGGACCAGGGAGATTGTAGGAGGGAGATTGTTGATCTTGATTTAGAAACATAATAGTACTATGTGATTGCTTCAAGCTGTATTTTAGAATTGTCAGAGCCGTCAGTGTCTGAGTTGTTAATCTCAGCGCATTGCGCATAACATAGAAAAAGAAGAAATGTGTGCAACAGAGAACGTTCATCGCTTCTCTTTGTGTTCTATTCTAAATGTGTTTTAGTAATAATTTTAAATATGCATTTAGTTTATCTCAGTTAAACTATAGAGCAACCACCTACTTACATATGTGGTTGTGATCAGATCCATTTAATGTAAACTATATGCATTATTGAACAAATTGACTGTTGCTATTTGAACTAGGGAGATCGTAGGTGGGAGATCCCTAATTTAGAAACATCTAAGTGCTTTGTGATTGTGTCAAGATGCATATTAGAGCGCTTAGAGCTATTAGTTTGAGCTGTCAACTTCAGCATTATTGCGCATGACAAAGAAAAAAGAAAATATGTGTTTAACGCAGAGTGTTCACTGCATTATATCGTGCTCAACCTCAACAGAGTTCTAGCAACAAATCTAAGCATGTACTCAATCAACTTTGGTCAAAATACTGAGTCGCTTTAATACATGCACTATTTTATATGTTTTAGATGTCTGACAAAGACGTATTTATTTTTAATATACAGTGTTTGATATTAGATGCCTTTAAGACATGATCAATGTTTTGATTAATTGAATAATAGATAGATTGTTTCGTTTTTGGCGCCAAAACTACTATTTTAGAGTGGTGCTGTTCTGTTTGTATTATGTCTGAAGAAGCGTAGTGTCAACTACGTGAAAGCGCTAACCCTTGATTAAAGAAGATTTTCTACAAAGAAAGGCGGTTTTCTGGTTTTTATAACAGAGGTATCAGTTTCCAGTGGTGTCACCTTCTGCATTTGTTTGCTATTCTTGGATTTTTGGTGTGTGGAAGGTGCTATGTATATCAGCTGCAGTTTGATTTCCTTGCTTTGCCTTTGTTTTGCTGCATCTGATACAACATATGGAGCAGACAGACATTGAACTTGACTTTCGTCCGGAGACGAGGGCTGGATCACCCGTTTGGGGAACTTTACTACATCAGAATGAAAACCCTTTATTGGCTCTGGACCTGACCAACAATCAAGCTCCAGTACAATCTTCACTTAATGGTGAGAACATGCTTGACTTTAACAAATTGTGCAATGAGTTACAGGATGATCTGTTTAAACTGCAACGCTATGCTTGGCAAAGACAGCATATGGAAGCCAGTCTTCATTTTCGTATTGTCCCTAGAGGAATGCGTGTTTTTTGTATGCCCACTTATGGTGAAAGCCACCCTGTATTATTAAGAAAGTGGCAAGATCTGAACATTGAACTTGGTTTTAGCTATATGAAACTTTTACTAGATTACTTTTCACCATTAGAAGCAGAACTGAGGAGCAAGGTTGACTGTCTTCAAAAAGATCTGAATGAACGTTTCCATAGTGATCATTGCATCAAAAGGCTAGACAACATATGGTCACAAGTGAATCTGTTTAGTGAAAAGCTAAAACAAACCAAGCAACGCAAACTCCTCAGGGATTTTAATGACTTTTCTTCAGGCCAAATTTTTGTTTGGCCCAGGGCACAGTATGCTACTACTCATGATATGACCAACGCTGTGCATAGAGAAACTATTTCCTCTGTCAATACCACAGTCTTAAATGATGTGCCAGCAATGAATTTGTTTGCTCCTTCTTCCTCTGTTCACTCCACATGGTCTGAACAAACTGCAACCAGTACTAATACACCCACTAACTCTGCTTTAAATGATACTCCTCCCCCTAACCAACTGGCCAACAGAAGAACTTTTTCAGAGATCACCTCAGGAGCAAGACCAAAAGACTCCTCCATGGATAACACGCGTTTTTTACCTTTCCCAGTAAAACAACAAGCAAAGTCCAGAGGTCAATCCAACAGCAGGGGGCCTCGCAAGAGGAAAATATCAGGAGAAAAGTATGGCAACATGAGAAAAACAAAGAATTGAATGACTTAGTGTATAACATTTCAGATATTGCCCTTGATGTCTCAGACATTTCTCTTTTAAACAGGGGCCTGGGATTCATTCCATCACAGGCCAGCACTTTGAGTGACACCTTGACAGATCTCAGGTTGTTTTGTTGAAATCTGACGTTAAAGATTCTATTTAAAGATAAAAATGAAGTACAGGGCACTAACAATATTCCTTTATTCAAGAATAAAAGTAGCTTCACACCTCCTTTACCATCTCACGTGGAAAGCTTCATGAAACTGTGTGAAAGAGACTTCTATGAACTCTTTTCCAATAAAGTTAAGCGAAACAAATTTTTCAATTTAACCCAACAAGAACGAGATTCTTTGAATAGAATCAAAAACAATGAGAAAATCATGATAAAACCTGCGGACAAAGGAGGAGGTGTAGTAGTTATGAATGCAAAAGACTATGATGATAACATGTATTCACTTTTAGCAGATGAGGACACTTATCAAATAGTCAATTTGAATAAGGTAAATAATATTATAAAGAATATACATGATGACCTTTATGATCTGTTGATGTGCGGCCAAATAAGCAAAGAAACTTATGATTATTTCTTTATTGAGTTTCCTACCATACCAATAATAAAAGGTCTACCCAAGATACATAAAAACATCCTCCCATTACCTATGAGACCAATAGTCTCGGGTGATAAATGGGCCACCTCCACTGTCTCTTCCTTCATTGAACATTTACTTAGACCGATTGTCAACAATATCTCCACTATTCTTAGAGATTCTTTTGAACTTTTAGTGGATCTGGAAAAGCTAGATTTAAACAATGATGCCCCTGATCCATTATTAATCACAATGGATGTAAAGAATTTATTTACATCAATACCTAATGAATATGGCCTATAAGCCATAAGAGAGGTCATGGTGAAATCAAGTAATTTCAGTAATAACAGACAGATATTAGTAAGTGAATTGTTGAGTTTGGTTCTAAACAATAATGTGTTCATATTTAGAGACAAGTATTATTTGCAAAAATGGGGGGTTGGCATGGGCACCCCCTGTGCAAATACTTATGCTAATCTTGTAGTCCACCATTGGGAGGAAAGTTTTCTGTTTAGTCATCCTATGTATAAAAAAGTTAGACTGTTTAGAAGATTTGTAGATGATGTGCTTATAATTTGGGATGGTACCAAAATAGAGTTTGACATCTTTCTTACATATCTGGAATCCACTACTTCCTTTCTACGTTTCACCACAGAAATGTCACATGAAACTATACATTTCCTAGACTTATCCCTCACACTGTCTAAACAAGGTAGAATTATTTCCTCGCTCTATAGGAAACCAACATGGAAGAATGCATTACTAAGTTATGATAGTATGCATCCGAGGCATGTGTTTACAGGAATAGTCAGGGGACAGTTTACCCGTCTATCTAAAATATGTAAAGATCATGATGTGTTGTCAACTGAAGCTGATTTTATGACATCCCTTTTTATCCAAAGGGGTTACAACAGTCAAATGGTTAAATGTTGTAAGCTTCAAATAATAGACAAAAGTGAGCCAGATAGAGTAATAACTAATAGATCCATAACAAGTCATTATCATAATAGTATGTACAACATATCCAGCTTTAATACCAAAGTAACATACATCCTAAAATACACTAGTGATGTGCAAATTTTAAAACACATTATTAAAAAGAATTGGAATTTATTGACTATGGATAAAGACACTCGTATGTTGACGGGAGATTATCCATGTTTTGTTTACAAGAATTGTGACAATTTGAAACAGATCTTATGTATTGAAAGGAATTTGGTGAGTTATAATAGCAGCAGTATCGGATTGGGAACTTATCCATGTGGACACTGTCATATGTGTCCCTATATTTCTCAAGCACAGGATTTTATTCATCCTAATGGCCTGTATGTGTTTAAACCCACTTTTGGTTCCAATTGTAACAGTACCAACCTGGTATATTTAGCAACATGCAATAATTGTCCAGCATTTTATGTAGGTTTAACGAAACGCAGACTAAGAGATAGGATGTATAACCACCTCTACGATATCAAAAAAGGCACTGAATTGAATGCCTTAGCCAAACATGTCATACTTTATAATAACCATAGTTTCAGCTTTAAGATTTTGCAACTTATTAGTTCTAATCCCAGAGGTGGAGATAGCTTGAACCATCTGGCTAATACAGAGCTCAGATGGATTCTGAAGCTCAGGGCACATGATTACCCGGGTCTGAATCAATATGTTTCTATCAAACCTGTCCTTATGAATAGATAATTACAATATTTACATTCAGATTCTGTGTTACATATATTCATAGAAAAATTTGTCTTCATTACATCTCTTATTGGTTTAGTTCAGTCCTAGTATACACATACACTTGTATATGTTGACCATATCAACACAACAAGATTATATTGTCTTGCTTTTACATATGTCACCTGAAAATTTTGATGTATTGCGGTCTATATATCTTTAGACATACTGTGTTGATTTTGAGTATTATGTCATAGATATAGCACACATCAATTTATATTTATTGGGGCATAATATTTCACATGCATCCTTTGGGACACACATATATGTATGCCTACATATAAACATAGTCACATAATCCAATTTAGTTTTATTTGATTAATTTCACATACACAGAATACTTAACTATCATTATGTGCTTTATTAATGATTTTATTTCTTATTTAGTCATAATTCATTCAATCATAGTCATGGACAACAGCGAACCTTGACATATGTTATTAAGCTTATAACTTAGTACAACAATTCAATGAGGTTTTACATAACCCGTATGATTTTGCAAATACAAATAGATAATGTGCAGTAGTTTAAGCTATATGGTTTTCTGGTTGATTGCTTTAGGATTTTTTCTCCATTATTGGAAATATGGATTTGGTTTTCTTACATAATCCTACATCACTGAAGAATTTTTCCAACATTACGCTGTGTAATGACGAGTTTAGAACATTTGCATTGCATGGCCCATCAATCTGTTATATATAGAAAATTGCTATACATAAAAAATCTTTCTATGTATATAATTTTATAAACGAGGCGTGCTCACATTAAAAAAATTTTTTAGGATTAGCAAAATCTTTTAACAAACGTAGCCTTCTATTTACATATGTTGTCTTGATCATTTAGTGTGTTAACTATGTCCTCCAGATTATCCAATATTAAAATATTTGTTTTTATTGAACCAACTGACTATTGTCATTTGGACCAGGGAGATTGTAGGAGGGAGATTGTTGATCTTGATTTAGAAACATAATAGTACTATGTGATTGCTTCAAGCTGTATTTTAGAATTGTCAGAGCCGTCAGTGTCTGAGTTGTTAATCTCAGCGCATTGCGCATGACATAGAAAAAGAAGAAATGTATGCAACAGAGAACGTTCATCGCTTCTCTTTGTGTTCTATTCTAAATGTGTTTTAGTAATAATTTTAAATATGCATTTAGTTTATCTCAGTTAAACTATAGAGCAACCACCTACTTACATATGTGGTTGTGATCAGATTCATTTAATGTAAACTATATGCATTATTGAACAAATTGACTGCTGCTATTTGAACTAGGGAGATCGTAGGTGGGAGATCCCTAATTTAGAAACATCTAAGTGCTTTGTGATTGTGTCAAGATGCATATTAGAGCTCTTAGAGCTATTAGTTTGAGCTGTCAACTTCAGCGTTATTGCGCATGACAAAGAAAAAAGAAAATATGTGTTTAACGCAGAGTGTTCACTGCATTATATCGTGCACAACCTCAACAGAGTTCTAGCAACAAATCTAAGCATGTACTCAATCAACTTTGGTCAAAATACTGAGTCGCTTTAATACATGCACTATTTTATATGTTTTAGATGTCTGACAAAGACGTATTTATTTTTAATATACAGTGTTTGATATTAGATGCCTTTAAGACATGATCAATGTTTTGATTAATTGAATAACAGATAGATTGTTTTGTTTTTGGCGCCAAAACTAGTATTTAAGAGTGGTGCTTTTCTGTTTGTATTATGTCTGAAGAAGCGTAGTGTCAACTACGTGAAAGCGCTAACCTTTGATTAAAGAAGATTTTCTACAAAGAAAGACGGTTTTCTGGTTTTTATAACAGAGGTATCAGTTTCCAGTGGTGTCACCTTCTGCATTTGTTTGCTATTCTTGGATTTTTGGTGTGTGGAAGGTGCTTTGTATATCAGCTGCAGTTTGATTTCCTTAAATAAATTTTATATGAAGCAAAATTTATGACAGTTTGTTGAAATCACCTTCTGATTAAGTGTTACTGATACAGGGCTTTTTCCTGTGTAGAATTTACCATAGTCCATGCAGCATCATTAACACTGTGGTATCAGGAAAAACATACATTTGTTAATGCTTCTCTAGTGCAATACCAAATCACAGTAGCACTTCATGGTGCTATTATGATAGAATCCCACACTAGAGGCAGTACCTACCAGCAAAGAATAGTGACAGAAGGTAAAACAGCCTTTAAACGCTGTAAGAATTTCACTCTGCCAAACTTATAAACCAAAATAATGACAGAACAAAGTGTCTAATAGCTTTTAAAAGCTGGTTTACCTTCTATGAAAGGGGTATGCTGTTTCTGGCTGCTGTATCTCTCTACTGTTCCTGATTTTGCAGAGCATCCATGATTTTGCCTTACATTCTTGCTGACATTAGTAAAATCTTTCATTTTCTGGTGAATCACTGAGGATTACAGTTGGCAAATTATGAATCTCATTTATTAGAGTTTCATGCTTATTATTATTCAGAAAGTGCTTGTTGATGAAAAACCTGTTGTTTAATTAATTTTAAGTGAATTAGTACAATATTTAAAACTGTCCAAGCTTTAATCCTCCCACAAGGGTGGGAGGTTGGCATAATGGTTAAGGTGTTTCTATTACAAACAGAAAGTGCAGGGTTTGATTCTCACATGGGATAATTGACTCAACTTAAAATAGCCCTCAAGGGCAGTAGCCTAATCTATCTATGAACCTATGTCCCTAATTTTGATCCTTTGCTACCCCCTCATTATTTTTGCATTTGTCCAGAATTCATAAGCAAATATATTGGCAGGTATGCTGCTGTCTGTTTGACAGTGCTAAGTGTTTTATCTGCTTTCAAAGACAACAACACACTTTGCGTTCTTTTATTTTGTCTCTCTTTTTTCGTAACTGTTAGTATGTGTAGCAGATAAAGCTCCATGCTTTACAAAGAATTATGATTGGATCTCTGATCATAACTCTTATTATACGTTCTCAACATAAATGCCAAGATTCACCTCTCATGCTTCTCTCACGCTCTGAATTTATTAGCATCCTTGTCTCGAATATATAATAAGCAAGTTGTGATCAGGGGCCTGAGCATAATCCTCCATTTTGTGCATGTTGAAAGGAGGTCATTCTTATGTCTAGATTTCTTATTCTTTCTTGGATATGAAATGTTAGTTATATGATCATTGTTAAGGGTTCATGCTTGAAGTGCCACAAAGCTTGTTTGAGGCAATGCAGCAGTTTCATGTTTTTCCCTAATTGTGTTCATTATACTGCTAATAACTGGTGGTAACCCCTTTCATCGGGAACTTAGCACACATCTCACTATAGTCATCCATCATGCATGACTTCAGACACGCATTATACCTGCTTCCCTTATGAGCATATGACTGATGGAATTTTCCACCAAGAACATACTGTTTCACTTCACCAAGACAACTTTCTGGGATGGTAGCATTTCAAATTCATTGGTCCAGCTGCAACGGCAGGCCACTACTATGATTTCACTAACCTTCCATTTCCTTTTAGAAGCAAATCACACAGAACTTAACTTTAGGCCTCAATTTTCAGCTTCCCCCTCCAATAAAGGAGTAAAAATAGCTTTGCTTGAAGTAAGTAGTAAAGAAAACAACACAACTTTGAAAGTGGGAATCATATGCACAGACAGCATTTTATTTCATTTATATGTGCTAACAAGGACAGAGCTCTGATCTTCTGGACTTTTTTCGGACTCAGCCCAGGAGCACTATCTGGTTAAGTGACTTGCTTAGAGTCACACAGCAAATGGAGGCTTAATAACTCAAACCACTGATGACAAGAAGCAGCTCATTAATAGTTTATAGTCTTAATCCTCTGCGCCAACTGCCAGATACATGACATCCTGGATTAAATCTGTTGGCATTATTCCATTATGCATCGGTGACATATGTTTTCCTTTTCAATATCAGAGACCTGGGATAAAGTTGCATTCTTACTGGTTTCTAAACACAGATATATCTATATTATAGGCTGCTCCCCAATAAATTAGACTTAAAACATTACTGGCTAGTCTGTGAAAACCCTAATAGGGAGACGTCTTAAACTGATAACCAGTTTATTATACCAATATCCATG